>NC_056709.1:1995915-2295915 GCF_018831695.1 Puntigrus tetrazona
CTCCGAAACAAATAGAGGGGATGGAAAGCAAGATGGAAGGATGAGAAGAGAGGGATGAGGAAGAGGGAGAGACAAAGAGAAGCAGAGAAAGACGGGAAATCAAGCACAGATAAATGAGAGCGAAATAAAGTCGTCATCGCGCAGGGGATGCAACCAAGGCCGTGGAACGCAACAAATGAAGGTTTATTGAGAAGAAAATGAATTTAGCGTTTCCTGGTGAATAGACGAGTGCTAGCGTACTAGCGTGATGTGAAAGCTTGCTATGAGGCTGATAGGGAGGTATAAAAGGCTGGGCAAAGACAAAAGAGTCCACGCGGATATCATGGTCTTTGGACATGACTTTCTTATTTCGAGAAAGAATGTCATGCGGTGTAACCATCAAGTAAAAAGTAATGACATCAATTTCGAATTCATGAAAGTGTACTCGTCTTAATCATTATTTTCAAAAGTAATGGTAATGGTAAAATGCATTATTAAATATCTATCTGAGACGGCTCTGCGTGTTTCTGCATTTTGGTCACACCACATGACACTACATTGCTTTTCTCATGTTCTTTTCACCATTATGGTATCAGGACAGATATATCAACCTGACATTCCTTGCTTTTATTGAATGAAACTAGTTAATCTGAATTCAGAAATTAAAACAATGCTCGACTGGCATTTAAATAAATATTTCAACATTTAGACCCAAAAAATTTGTGTCATGTCATTGCTTTTCAGCAGTTGTTCTCAAATAGGGGGAATCTGCAAACTTCCAAAAGGGTCTCAAGATCACTTAACTTTGAACTCCACAACAGTTTGCTGTAGCTATCATACAATACTATTTTAGTTTTTATTAATAATTTGAATATTAATACATTCAGTAATAAAACTAAGTAAAAATGTGGTTGTTATCTACAGTACATTTTTATTAATTAATTTATTCATTCATTTTGTTTGTGTTTTATTTTTAGTTAGCTATAATAGCGCTGTTCCTTGACCATTTTTATTTTATTTTATTATATATATATATATATATATATATATATATATATATATATATATATATATATTATATCAAGTTGTTTTGCTTGTAAAATATGATTAAAAGCGTTTTTTTAATTCATACTACTAAACACATACTACTAAATTCTACTAAATCATGAACAAATGGAATGAGAGTCAGGGGGCTTCGAATTTAGTTTACAGTAGTGGTCCTTGGACGAAGTAAAAAAGTTTAGTTTCTAACCTGTAAGTATGGAGAAAGGAGGCACGTGTTTGCGGTCTTCTCTGCTGGGTTTGCTGGTATAAGCCGTGTCGTCTGGGGTCTCTATTACTGCTGTCGCATTTTCATCACCCACCGGGTCTCTGGTTGGCAGGACTTGTGTGTCCTCTTCCCTTATTTTGTGTGTGTTTGTCTCCGCGTGGTCCTCCGGGACACTAGATGGTGCTGTGGAGTTTTCTCCTTTCTCTTTCGCCGTCGAATCCGGCACTGCAGTGGGCGTCTCTTTGGTCACGGAGCTGTTCGTCTGCTTTTCAACATCGTCTGGAACACTGGCGACTTTACTCTCTGCACCTTTCTCCTCGTCCTCATCTTCTTCTTCTTCGCCGTTCTTTTCTCCATCCTCGTCCTCACCCTTCCCTCCCTTATCTGCCCCGTCGTCCGATCCGTCGCTCTCTGCAGCTGCGCCGGTGTCTGCGTCGGAGGCCGGTGAGGAAGGGGCTTCTGCGGTGGTCACCATGGGTTTGGCTGGGGTCTGGCGGCTGGAGGGCGGAGGCCTGGTGGGCCAGACGGAGCTAGGGAAGGAGGAGATGACCCCGCCACTGAAACCCAACCCCGCCAGGAGGGTGCTGGTCACCACGGACGCCACCGTCGCTTGGCTGCCGCTGGAAGAGGGGCCGATGCCGGTGGCCATCGAAACGAAGGAGAACGGGAGACCCGAGGAAGTCCAAGTGGAGGAGCCGGAGCTTATGGGCGCCATGTCTGCCGAAGATGCTGGGGACACAGTTGGCTAGAGACAGGAAGAAATGGCATTTTATTGACATCTACATTGATTCCAAAACAGAAAATCTGTGCACATAATGCTGCAATTCTTGCTGGACCAGGTTCCGGGCCATTTCTGAGTAATCTTTTTTTTTATCATAGCTACAGATTTGCATTGCAATTGCAATGTATGATTATCGTAATGATGCTTCTAGAACAAATACTAAATAAAAACAAAGTAATTATTGTATGCGTTTATATTTTTTAAAAGATTAATCGTGATTAATTGCATCCAAAATAAATGTGTTTTCCCTTTATTATATGTAAATGTAAATATTTGCTAAATAAATAAGAGTTTTTAATATAGTTATTAATATTTAAATATAGTATACACACACACACAATACAATTACAAAATAAAAATATTTTAAAATCTTTATCATTATTATTATATCTATATAATATATTCTATTAATAGTTCATGCACTTTCAGTATCATTATTACAATTATTCTTTGTAATAAATACGTTATTACACAAGAAATTAATAATATACATGTTTTTCTATTTAATGGCCGCTCTAAGAGACCGTGCTGCCACCTGCTGGACAAGCCCAAACTTACCATCCCAGTTTTGACTATTCTTGTGCCCTCAAATATCCTGGTGGTGTTGGCTGCCGTGACAAAGAAGACACACGTGAATGAGAGCGAGCATTTTTAAAGCCACCACCAAAACTAGCTTTCATTAAGGCCTCGTGTGCAGGTGTAGCCCTGTACCTCTGAAGAGCATGCTCTGGCTGAAGTCACTGCGCTTGTCGTTCAAACACACCGCCTGGACGCGGAACAGGTACAGCACGTCCGGCGACACCGGGGCGATGACGGCCTCCTGAAACACAGTGAACATACGATACGTCACCGACGGATACGCCTCTCAGGAAGGGTTATCATCTGGGGCTTCCAGTTAAAACACGCTTTGAAGCCTGACCTCTCCTGACAGGGGTCTGGAGGATGAAGGCGAACAGCTTGTTCTCTTCTCCTTCACTTGACGGTAACACCTTTCTTCTTAAGTCATTAGCATTGAAAATAGACAGCCTCTATCAGTCTCTCCCTCAAATAACATTCATTACCACCTAAAGCACCTCTGAGCTGCTCAGCTGGGACACAAAGACATTGGGATTCAGCGAGAGAGACGGCGATTTATTTATAAATTAGGCTGTTTATATAATGTACACCTTTTTTTGTATAAATTATGCAACACCGTCAGGATGCTGAGGAGAAAATATGAATATGAATTACATTTTATATTAATATATAGTCGATTTAATATTAACTACGTGACTGTAAATGTAGTGTGTAATAAAATTAGAGGACACTGCATTTAATTCGATTCTTTATTAGTTGTGTTTCCTAAGGCGAACATCACTTATTATTTATAACCAGATGAATAATGATATTTTCTATGAGAAATTAACGCTAGTACTTATTTAGCAAGGGTGCATTAAATTGATCAAAAGCGACAGCAAAGACACAGCGCAAATGTAATAATTGATAACTGACGATGTTAACAATCGTAAGCGTTTCTTGAGCAGCAAATCAAATTAGATTGATTTCCGATTGGACTTTGCAAAAAAACAAAAAAAAAAATCATAATGTTACTGTTTTTTAAAACTAATTATTGCAATTTTGGGGGAGCAAAAGAGGCATAAAAATACAATTAAAAAAATAACTTTGCAAACCACAAACTTGAAGCGTATACTTAATCTTTCGTCAATTCAAATAATAAAGGATGAGATAATAAGCAGCCCCCTCATACAAACGTATAATATTGAATTTGACTGTGAATCAAAATTATATTTTAGAGCATAGACTGGACCCTACTGTAATAAATGGCCATAAATTTGCTACAGTATGGCCATAAAGTGCTACAGTAAAAACCTGTTAAATGGTTAATGGTAACGACATTGAACATTATATGTCATTTTACATTAGCGTACCGTATTTGAAAGTGAAATATAATGTATAGTTTAAAATAAATAACCATAAAATGCATAACAATTTTTTTTACAGTTGTGTACATTAGGGTTGTACATCTAATGTTGTTAAATACTTTTATTTATTTTATTTATTGCCTCTTTTTATTTTTATGTGTTACCATGACAGTGTTTAGTGCACCTGCTTATGGTGATTATTATCAGTGTTTTTAAAAAGGTACGAAACAGTCCTTTAATAGGTAAGTATACTAACATTATATCAGTTAATGAAATAATACATGTAAGCAAAGTCCATAAAACCCAAAACGTTGCTACCGTATTAATCGGCACAATTATGACCGCCGCAGCTGCTGTTTTTTTGGTTTTTGTGCAATTTTGAATGATTCAAATACGCATTATCAAATTAGATTCTTGTGATGTAGTTGTGGGTGGCTGAAGGGGTGTACGGTTTTTTAGGTGGGTGAATACTTAGCTAAATAAAAACGATTTTAACACGTTCTGCACATACTGCAAAATACTGTACTTTACCAGGTAGCTGATGCTAAAAAAAAACGAACGCACAAAGGTTACTGCATATTAAATTAAGCCTCTAGCAACACACTTCATTAACAAATCTACTTTGATGGTCAGATACGGGCATTTTTTTTAACTACGTTTCCTTAATTGTTGCCTGCTTGTCTCCTTCTAAACCTCACTCGGGCAGCCTGATTTCATCTCTGAGAAATGAAGATTCAATACAATTCTAAGTGCATGAGCAATAGCCATTATCATAACTCACTCCGCCTCTCCGGGGTCCGCTGAAAAGTGTTGCGTGCTTGAGGGATTTGTAAATCTTACGCTAAGTAAATGGCGTCAGTTCCTCTCCACTCCAACACCTTTCTGATTTACGCGAGTTTGACTGCGTTTCATTGCGTAGAAGACCCTAACTCAAATATTGCTCTGCGGTGTTGGGTTTTCACAAATGAAAAGGGAGCAAAATCGAGCCGGCCGCTAATTTGACCCAGATAGCGGCATCTTGGGACATGAGAGGAAATAGAAATGGAAATGAAGTACTTAAAAGAATGGGAAAAAGGGGGAATTTGGGAAAGGAGGGAATGGGGCGGCTCGGATGATATTCCGGCGTGGGATGCCGTGCCATTTTCAAAAACTGCACTCTGGAATGTTTGGGACCAAATGAACAATAATGACTGAGTTTCTTCGTACGGATGTGTCGCCTCACAACCCCCTTCGGCCTAGAGAATCGGGAATCTCAGCCTGTTATAAATTTGACACCCCACGGGGTGTGCTCGACGGAAAGTCAAGAGAAATGAGTCTAAAATACATCTCCACCTCTTAAACAGTTTTAGTGCATTAGTATTTTCAAACGGTGGGCCCCAAGGTCGGCGTCTACCGCTGCGGACCCCTGCTGACGACCTAAAATACAGTCTTTATTCACAGTCACACTCGCTGCGCTTCTGCAAACATGGATCTGAGGCTCTAGCGGAGGAGAGATTACAGGATATTATCCATGAGCTAGGGGTTTACAGACATGATAACAACATCCTCACATGCCAGACAGTTTGTTTTCCAAGAACAGGCTGCCACGAATCTGAAACGTGAAACGCCTATTGCTTAAAGACAAGAAAAACGGAGCGCATTTTATAGCCTATGTGCATATATAGATAGATGACCGACAAATGCAATAATGCCTCCCAATGAATATTCAAATTTCACAACCCACTTAAGAAAAATAAGCCAAATACCGTTTAATTGGTAATGAATTGTTGTGAGATATCGTGATATGGATGACCGTTACACGAATTCCTCACCAGTTTCTGATCGCTCCCTTTGACGTACGTCTCCTCATATGACTCATCGTTTCTGGTCCAGCTGTAGGAGATGTGGTAGCTCATGATGGGTGGATCGTAGGTGATCTCCGGACGGGACCATCGAACGACAAGCGCCGTCTTGTTCATGTGCTGGACGTTCATGTTGATGGGGGCACTGCTGCATGCTGGAAAGACAGAAAGAATAAAAAAAATGTGTTTACCACTCTAACCTTGAGCTCCATTAGCGCCCTTAGATCCCACAGCCACTAGATGGCTCTGTTAGACCGATGGCTACATCCGCTCGGCTTTCACGTGTCCTGAATTGTGTCATGCCCTCTGTAAACACCAGCAGCATCCAAGTTGCTGTTAATCTCCCCAGCAGAAGGTGTTTAATCACCGAGCGTGCCACAGTTTCTGGCGGCTGACATCGTGCGTAGGGGTGCGCTTCTATTCGTAGAGAAATCTGACAGAAGAAGCCCTAAATTTTCTTTAGTTTTGGTCTTCCTAAAATGCATGCATCATAGACAAACGCGCACCTCTACGCACACACACACACACACAAAAAACACTCCCTCCCACAGCCACAGGGGAGCCATTACATCCAAAACAATGCTAATTAAACTAATTCTACCATCACTCCTCACGCCGAAGCCTCTATTAGCTCTAATCATGAGAGAAGTAATAGTGACTACAGCCGTAATCATACTGCATAAAGAATACAGTGATGCCTGCCCTGACTTTCACACAGATGGCGTGCATTCGTGATTACGGCACACAAACGTGACCGTGACCTTTGAGGATGGAAGCTTGTCCTTTAAATAAGACCTCATAGACAGTTCAACAGCCTCCTCCGGTAAGAGTTTATAGGGGAATTATGTTGAAAAGCTCACGAACATCGCAATTTGCATACTATTCACCCTAGATGATGTTCAAGACGCAGGCAGTACTATTAATACTGCCCACAACTCCTTGCGCGGTGTAATATGAGTTTAAGATGTTCTCTTTTCTTGTTTTGAAAAGTCAGAAATGCTGCTGCATCACTTTTTAACGCACGAACTTATAAGCTAAGCAACAATGAATTGTAAACCTAAATGCTAAAAGTTCGTAACAAGTGAGTTTGTCCCAAAAACTGCAAACCTGTTTTATTTGTTACTAAAAATACGCTGGCCTTCGGTGTACGTCAGAAGTATCGACTGGGACGCAGGGGCAGTAATACGTGGGACCATAAAGAAGTTTCAAACCAGTAGGAATGTTTGGCACAAAAATCCATTGCATGTAATAAATTTGTGAAAAATCGGCAGACGTATTGAAAATAAAAATCGCGCTCTGACAGTAGGTGGTGCTTACAGGAAACATGAGATACAAAAACTTGAATGCGCTTCTACTCTAATGCTACTTTCTGTTTCTGACATCAGACTGTCATGATAAAGCTTGTATTGAAACAACGGTTCGCAAAAACTCCTACCGGTTGGTCAGTTTTCTTCGCAATGCAGTCTTTGGTTCTCTATTAGTTTGTTTTAGTTGTTGCTTTCTTACAATTCTTTTTCGACTGCGAAACAATGGGCCAGACAAGTGTACTAAAGAAGGCTAAACTCTCACACTACACACAAACCCTAGCGCACATATAAAAAACATAGTATACTTTGCAATTTACTACCAAGGAATTTAACATTTAATGTCCTGGACATGGACGTATCCCACTTAAAACTGGCAAGAGCATTGATCTGACCTGATGTGTGATATCATTTATTAAACCTTGTCATACTTCACGTTTGCGATCTCTTTTAAACTTTTGTGTTCGACAGAATTCCAAGAAATGATCAGAAGAAAAGCTCGATCGTAACATCTTCTCCGTCCATGTATCTGTGCAGAACATCCCCCGCTCTCTCAGAAACACAGTCACAGAGGTTACTGCGCGAAAGTGCAGGTCTCTTATGAGATGCACAGAGAAACGTTTAATAAAAAGGCCATCTTTGGCCCTGCGGCTTGTTGACCACGGAGAGTGAGATTAATGGAGGGATGTAGCAGGAAAGGAGAGAAGGTGAGAGCAGAAGTCAAATTAGAGAGAGAGAAAGTGCAAACACTCCGTTAACCTTGAGCGGCTGTTTCGAAAAAAGACCGGTTTAAAAGGAACAGTTCACATGAAAAAGAATATTTTGCCGTCGGATGGCCAAAAAAGCTTTTCTCTCAAAAAGATACGGGTTTCAAACAGAAGAGCAAATAAACGGAACGCAAAAGTATCTCAAAGGAAGTGCGCGATTACGCACACGTTAGCTTGAAATATTGAACGTTTAACAAAAAGGAAAAAGAAATTCAATTGGTGCGTTTCCCAGCTGGACACGCTCAGGTGGGAATGTGTGCTGCGTCAAAGTCTGTAATATATTCTGATAAAACTGATTCGGCCGTTTTGCCTACTGTGAGGAAGAGTTCAGCTATGATCCAGCGCGTCTTTTGAATTAATCGAAGCTGACAAAAAGTTCAGCTCCAGCCTGCAGGCACCATTGATATGCTTCTGTTTTCAGCTTCTATCACACTATTACTCCACCCTTTCATCCTTTTTTCTTTATTCTATCCTTTCTGTTCTCTTTTAATTCTTCGACGACAGCGCACGGCGTCCACAATCAATTTCGCACGGAGCTGAAATTAAACGTATAACCAGGGAGCGATAAGAGAAGCGCTTCTCTCTTTATATCACGGAGTTTCAGAATATTTCCAAGCAACCAAATTAATTCTGATTCGGAATGTGCTGGAATTAAAGCAGCTGTTTAGGAGGATGGATGCAACTTGGGTAATTCAAATCATCTGGAAATTTTTGGATCTGCGTTAACAAGCTAGTCCGACAGAAAGAGTTTATTAGAGAGTGGGTGGTCAGCTCTGCTGGTAGTTTTGGACCCGGGGACTTTTAATTTGTCAAAGAGTGGATATGCATGTATTACAGAACTGTGGCAGTTTTAGTTTTCCTTCTCTGAATCACTTTATATAACGCAAGTTATTTATAAAAGAAAGTAGTTTCCACAACAAAATGGCTGGTGTATCGATATGTGGTGGAATTGTTAAGTATTTTAGTTGAATAAATCGGTCAATTTGTCTTACTAAAGTTACATAATTAGCTACAATGGATTTTTATCATTTATAAACCTAAATCGACATAGAATAAATAAAAAAATATATTATAGCCATTAGCTACAAAGAGGGAGAACTGTGTTCAAAAGTGAGGAGGAATGAAGGTAAAACCTGTTGTATTGGTCTCCATCTTCCTCTGGCCTCTTTACCTTGATCAAGGAGAAAAGGACAGTTTTCTGCCTGTCATTTGTGTACTGTGATCTGTGTTTGAGGCGCTGTACTTGGACCACGGCTCACCAGGCAAGATTTTACGAACATGTGAGCGAACTGTAAACGAGAGGAGCTACAGCAGTACAATTCCAGTGCCAATCAATATCTGTTACAGCCCTCTAGATATTATGCCCAATATAGTACAGGGAAAGAGTGTGTAGGATGAGTGTTTTTGTGTACATGGGGTAAACAACCTTTGTCTGTATTGAAAGGTAGTGGGTGTGCATTTTTTTTTGGACAATTTGTGAGGATCAAATGTTCCCATGAGAAAAACGGCCTTCTCGAACGAATGTAAAAACAACGGTAAGGAAGCTTGTTAGTTTCTTAGTGTTAAATCCCTGCCACATGACCCACGTCAGGACTTCAGCGCACCTCTTAACACGAGCGTTGAGTGCCGCTGTGATCTCCAAGTGAAAAAAGCATTTTATGGCGTTGCTAGGCAGCATGAAAGCGTGAGGTTTACACTGTAAATGGTGACAGAAATAACTAATGTGAACTGGGGTTTAAATGGTAAAAAGTCCTGGTGTTTGTGAATGTCACGGTGTGTGTTTGACTCAGAATGGGATATCACAACGTGATATCTTAACTACTAAACAGTGTGGTGACAGATGAAATTAAACTAGGGCCATCAATAGATTTAATAATACAATTCCAATAAAAACGAGTAATGTGTTAAAGCATCTAACTTTAAATCTATAGTAAACTGTCTTTTGGCGTTACAATAACACTGTCAAAATTTACTGTCAAAAGACACGCAGTGAAGAATTAGAGCTAAAATTTTTGCACTTTACTTTATTGATTATGCATTTGTAGGCATTTATGGCTCGAGAGTATCGAAATGAATCACGCAACACAATCCTGTAAAGTTTGTGCTACTCAAATTACTTTATTTATTTAACGCGACGTTTTGTGCTACTCTTGGTAGATTGCACTGGTCATTATGTGCGCGTTGTCAGTAAATCAGTGCTTTTATGGAATTTAGCTCTAATTCTAATTTGCCCTGTTTAATATATCTAGCCCTAATGAGGAAAAAAATTGTTGGGTACGTGTGATCTTTTCAAGAGAGGTCTCTTATGTTCACCAAGGCTATACTGCCATTAATTACACAAAAAAAAACGAAGGTTCCCATCACGATATAAACTCCAGTGTGTGTGTATATCTGAACGCTTCAACCATTCGTGTCCAGATATCCTCAACAAGGACCGATGCAGCTGTCTGTTGGACACCAGAGGATCTGTGGCGTATAGACAGAGGTGAGAAAAACAGCATGTCCTTGAAAAGCTGCAGTTCTGTGCATTTCAGGCGAGCGCGGCTGCCACATGGAGCAGAGAAATGAGCGAGAAAATAGGCAAGTAAAGACAGAGCTTCTAATGACACAATAGCAGAGGACGGCGCCATATGCCACCTACTCGCTGTCATTACACAAGCGCACTCACACACACTGACACACACGTGTTTGCTCTTGCATTATGCGATGCATTACGCGCAAGCACTAATGAGGGAAATCTGAATCTATTTGAATCTAAATTTGTATCCAAAAAGAGTCCAGAGAGCTTACGAACACGGGGTACGTGATTCACAGCCATTATGCACAAACATCTGGCTTGATAGAAGCTGCCAGCCAATCAGCTGTCGGGAAAGCCCGCCCACCTTTAGAAGCCTCAGTACCGTATGGGTTCCCCAGGCTGTCGGTCAAGTCGGGCAGCCAAGCATCTTTGACGGCGGACTTGAAGACCCCTCGGTTGTCCAGACTCTGGAGTGGGCGGAAGTTGTTACGCAGGTATTCCACTGATTTAACATGATCCTGCTGTTCTGTGGTGAAGATGGAATAGAACGCTTCCAGCTGAGAGAGAAAGAGAAAGAAAGAGAGAGAGTTCAGTATGTTTTTATTTTTCAGTAAGTCATCTCCCGAGATGCCTGGAGTCTCTTTTCCCCTCCTTCCAAACTAGTGACTCAGAGGAATGTTATTTTAGCCCACAGGCTGATCAAAGACTGAAAACATGACCGACCGTCTGTCTTACTTTCACCTCTTCCATGCCTCACTAACCTTCTGTCTCCATCCCTCTCCTGCTTTCTAAAAACACCGAACGTTCATCAGAACCCGCACACTGTCCTCTTTACATTATCCCCAATATGAAGTCATCTGATGGATCACCTCAAGAAGGACACAGAGTAAGAGGAAGCACAGGCTGTGTGTCTGGGAATGTGTGAGTCTGAGACTCAACCAATGAGAAAAAGTACTTTGAAGCATTTAAAAACGAAAAATGGCTGAACCTCCAACGCAAAATACCTCACGGGTAAAATAGGGCTCATAAATCTATTTCCTCCAAATCATTCATTCAATCGTTCATTCCTTTATTCATACAAAGGTTTGGATCAAGGTTGTTACATACTGTACATATTCAAAATAACAAAGTTTAAGTCACACGTTATTTGTAAAAATCAAAACAACATTGCCGCAGTCTTCACCGACAATGTAATGTGCTATAAATGCACCATCAGTGTTACCTTTAGCAGCAAACTGCATTTCTGACACTTCTAGGGCATCTATAACTCAGAATGGACTGCATCAGCTCAGATCTACTCAGATGACCACACCAGAGGTGTTTGTTTTACACTTTGTGGCATAGAATTGTTGAAATATTCAAGAGTTCTGTTTGAGAATTTAACAAGACTTCTGCATTCTGTCATTACAATATTATTTAAACACACCTGCTCTGTTTTGTTAATAATTAGATAAAAGGTGACAATTTGTAAGCATATTAAGCATATGATAAAATTAATACGTTTTGACATTATGTTTATATAATATTTTTACTTGTTTCTATTTTAAATCTGACCATTTGCTTATCTTCACTAAGCTTGGTTTTTTTTTTATGTTTTGTTTGTTTTACTTTTGTTAGCATTAGAATTCATGCGATACTGAAATTGGTGACAAGAATTATGCAATTTGAATATATATTATTCACATATTAATTTCTTAGATTTAAACCCGAAATAAAAGCAATAATGTTTTCATTTGTTTATTTATTTTATATGCATATGTGTGTAATGTGTATATTTATTTATTATGTATATGAAGACACACACATATAATATATATATATATATATATATATATATATACACACACACACACACATACACACATGTCAAATCGCCCCCTCCAAATGGAAACCTTCAAAAGCATTGTCAAATCTCACATTTCAGCAAATATCTGACATAATTCCCTGTGCTTTTGGTTTCCACAGTGAGATCCGCTGCATCAATATGGCGCTCTCGAATAATCTCCTAATCACAATCCTCATCTATTAATCCCTCGCATGCCAAAAACCTAGCTTGTAAACAGCTTATTGGGAGTGGGCACCAGCTACAAAAGCACGCATCTTATTGTGTACAATTCTTAGCACAGTAGTAATCCGGCACAGATTTGTGTGTGCGCGTGTGTTTATGCAATGACTGTGCATCATGGGTAAGAAGGTTAAGTAATCCCTTGTGGGAAATCATAGCAATAGGGCCGTTCTGGGTCACACATCTGGGTGTGTGTGTGTGTGTGTGTGTGCATCACTGCTTAAAAGACATGTTGGAGTCTGATGGTTGAGTAATCCCTTATGGCTAACCACAGCAACAGGGCATTCTTGGGGCAAACTGCAAGACGTGTGTGTGATGTCCACCTATGCTCCAGATGTTGCAAATGCAGTAGACTGGCTGAGCATCGATCGTCTCTTAAAGTGCCCCAGAGCTCCGTCTGTCAGTCTCCGTGACCTACTTCCTGCTTTGATGAAGAACAAAGGAGCAAGAAAAATGGGGAGTGAAGGACAACTGTCTTCCTCCATAGACTCACTTATATCTGCCTCAGCAGTGTTTCCTTTTAAACAAAATCACCCAGAGACGAAAGGGAACAAAAGAACTTTAAGAGGTGTCAAATGAGAGCAGAAAGCTTCTGTGGGCAGCATTTATGGACTGTGTCTTCCTGTAGAAAGCTCACTGAGCTGTGACCGTTACACGTATCACTTCCTGCAGTTTTGATATGATGGACTCAGAACATTTGGATACTGATGGTGACTCACATTTATAACAAAATTTTAGAAATTATTGTACATTTTTCAGTGATTACACATAAGTAGACTGTATGTAAAATCATGCAAATGCCTTCATACCTATTCAAAAATAGCTGAAACTGAAGATTTTTGCGCATAAGCCCTATTTGACTTTGAATGCAAATTGCTTTTTCAACATTACGCCATTGTATTCAAAGTGCAAATCAAAGTTTTGACGTCATTATTTCAGTTGTAGTTTTATCGCTTTGTTGCTTTTCAGATTTTCATTCAAACCCTCAAAATGGTATTTAAAATGAGACGAATCTACCGTACGCCAGTTTGTCTTAACAGAAAGAAAAAGTGCAGCATGTGCAAAAAAAAAAAAACATATTAGCCTAAACTAATTTCTGTGGGTTTCTTAGTAGTTCATTTGCATAAGATGTGTACTTGGGTTCACAGATTGCTAGACTTTGCTAGCAAAAAGAGAAGAGAACACTCAGAACGGCCTTATAATATTGGCGGCACACTAAAAAAAACAAAACAAGATATAACAAAGTTGTCCAAAATATTAAAGACGAGAATGCAAATGAAAGTTCTTTTGTGACAGTTTTAGCATGTCAATAGATACGACAGTCTTAAATTATTTGGTCTTGGTAGGAATAGATCCGCTACACCGCTGATGCATATACAGGAACTTGCTATTGCCAATACATATGCAGATACAGAACTGTGAGTATGTAAGACATCCTGCTGCTGCACAAATAGCATATATAATAACCCGTAGCAGATATATAGAGGATATATGCAACATGAACCAATCAACTTGTGTCAAACAGTCTTCCTCTGTGAATATCATCAGTTAGTGGTAAGGAACCATCAGCCTGTGCCATCTAGAGTTTCATGACAGAACATCTTCTGCCAAAAACTAACTAAAACTGAAAAAATATAAAATAGTCAACATTGCTCACTGACTAGCCGACTGTTGAAAGACTAGCCATTTCCGCACACATATATACACATACACACACACACACACACACACACACACACACACACACACACACACACATATATATATATATATATATATATCACTGACTTGTGTTGAATTTTAATTGGCCAAAAATATTTATAACCAATAGTATGGCACATTGAGCCCGTTTCAAGATAAACAAGCAAAGCAGAACTCATGGAACCATTTGCGAATTACGCATTGTACAGTTCTGCAAATGATTTACGCAAAAATTTGGTACCTCAGTCCATTGCAGTCTCGTGTGTCAAACTGAAAATGCGTTGTCTATCCATTTCTGTTTCAAATATGATTTTATCGTTACAAAGTCTTACACCATATGGTTACAAACCTTGAAAAGACTTTGAAATAACATGGAATCTTACATGGCCGGATGAGGTCTATACAGATATCCTTTGATCTTTTATATGTGAGAGCAAATCCTCTGTTTGCCGTTTCTCTTTTAACATGCGGTGAGATCAGAAGTCACAGAGAGGCCAGAGACGGATCTGTTTCTGAAGGAAAACAACCTTCATAAACAGACGTCGTGTTCCCTATAAATTTCGGCT
Source organism: Puntigrus tetrazona (assembly GCF_018831695.1). Classification (NCBI taxonomy): domain Eukaryota; kingdom Metazoa; phylum Chordata; class Actinopteri; order Cypriniformes; family Cyprinidae; genus Puntigrus; species Puntigrus tetrazona. Next base: position 2,010,630 of record NC_056709.1, read on the forward strand.
TTTACTTAATGCGTCCTTCTTTGTTTGGTATCTGAGTCTAACAGTCCACCTCGCATCGCGGTACCCACCCTGAGGATTTCTGCCAGTCCTCTTTCCTCTACTTTTGTGGAAGCTCACCATGCCTTCGCATAGCTCTTCGTGCAGCCTGTTTGCATAACGATGCCCCATTTTTGGTGGTTAGTTTTGTTATATTACAGTGTAAAATCTCAGCTGGAGAGTTTTCCTTATCAATCAGAGCTCAGGAGCATTGCAAAGAGGGAGGACAGGATGCATGTGCGCAAGCGGTGCTGGGTGACGCATACTAATGGAGAGGTATGAGTCAGTGTGGTGAAAGTCTGAAGTCTTGTAGGGTCCATTAGCAATAATGGGTATTATAAAGATTGCTCTTTTCTCTTATTTCTTATGCTGTTTAACTGTTGTCCCAAAGCCCAGCTGTTTTTCATGAGCTCCGTCTAATAAATCTCATACAATTTAAACTCCTCAGACTTCCCAACTGGGTCAGCTTCTCTGTATTATGAGAAATGTGACTTTGATACATAATAAATCTTTTTTTAGCAAAATTTGGGTAATTATGGGTAATGAAAGGTTCACGTTTTGATTTTGGGAGTCCCCAACAACAGGTTGACATGCATGCAAGGTCATTGTTATATTACCTTACTTACTCGACGACTTCCAAACGTGTCGTTGAGCGATAAATTTTTTTTTGCATGATGCAAATCTGCAAGTGATTGGTCCGACTGGTCTCATTTAAACCCCTGATAAAGCAGTGTTTGTGAGCACAGCGCTGCTTTCTTTACAGCCATTATTACAGCCACTATTTTACCACTCCAAGATGGACGCAAAAATACCATCAAGTGCATGGGCAACATGCTAATATTTCATGTTGACCTCAACACGAAGCAACTTATTATTCATTTTAAAACGACTCGTTTCAATGATTCAACTAAAACAATTAAAATTAAGACTTTTCAAAAATCTATAATAAGGGCACTTTAAAGACCCAAATAGCACACATAAGCTCAACACACCTTTATATGTGTAGTATAGACTCACCTGTTTGTAGGAGAGGAACACAGGCCGACTGAAGACGATCCACTCCACCACTTTACTGCAGGGTGGTGTGGTCAAGGAGCCGATGTAGCGGTAGTAGCTCCCGATGGAGGATGGCAACAAGTCTCTAAGCACGAAAGGCTCTAGAAACGTTTCTTTTTCTGGAAAAAAACCCAAAAAAGAAATTACAGTTCAAATCTATTAACATACTTCCTGACATAGCACTTGAGATTTATTGATATAAAATTTTTTATACAATTTTATCGTACTACTTTTGCACATTTTTTAATATATCAGCCTGAAATGTGTTTTAATGTCACCATTGATGATGATTGTATGATATTCTAATAATACCTGTCTTTACATACAAGATATTTAAAGTGTACCTGAAACATACTTGCAACAGTTCCATTTTAGCAAAATTAAATATACTTGTACTCTTACACATTTAAAATACTATATTTAAAAAATGAGTTGTTCCAAAATGACCGGAAAGTATATAATTATATAAATGTGTCTGTAGTACACATGCACTAAGAAATGTATTTCAAATATGTTTTAGTATATTTATTTTTATTTTGGGTTGAGTTTTATTTACAACCGTTTAAGTACTTGAGATATAAGTAAATGAAATAACATTATGACGTAATTTTGACATTTCACAGTCTTTTAAAGGCAGTATATTGTACATGGAATCAAATAATTGATTTTCTTTTATAAAATATTACTAACTTAATATGCCTACCTAGCAATTTGAAGTAATTCACACTGATTTTGCAAAACCCTACAAACAACATGACACAGCAAGCGTTTGATTCTTTAAGAGAATGAGTCATAAAAACAAGCACTGAATGGTTTGGCATGACTAAAAATAAGTGACTCATAGGAGTCACCCTTTCGGGAATCTACACTATTCTCACTTTACTGTATGTTTCTGATTCACTAAAAATAAACACACTCATAAGATTCGATTGCTTGAGTCAACACCCTACCATCACGACTGTGCCTTTAGTATGCAAACGCTCATATTTACTTTAGAGAGTATGAAACTCTGATTACGCAGCTTGCTTATTTGATTAAGAAAATTTCTTTTTCTCTTTTGTACGCATCAAAATGGAGCAGCTGTAACTTCGAGATTAATCTCTGTATTGTCCTAGAATTGTTTTTCTCCACTGTTGTTAGTCCAAAAAGAGACACAGACCAAACTAGATGTTCAAGCCGTGGATGAGTTGTGCGTTTAGCATTTTAAAGCCACTCAATCCTCGAGAGGACACAGTCTGCAGATTTCTACCCATAATCCTCCTCTGATTGAAACGCTTATCAGTTCCATCCAACAATGCCTGCCCAACATATGGCTGGCCTGGCGACACGATAAAACGAGAACGGCTGAATTACACAGCTTTCCACTTGAGTATTTCTTGTTCTGATTTTCAAATGCACAAACATTTTGCTTGAAATCTAGATAAACAGATGGAGAAAGTCGATTGGTTTGATGTGCGGCGATGATGACGCACAAAGAATAAAGTATATTGCCAGTCCGCTGACCCATATTTCAAACCTAACACTAGGAATCCTGTTCAAAGGAGCTTAGCATGTAAACGGCATCTGATTTGGAAATATCTTTGCGGGGAATTCTAAACATTTGATCATAGTGCAGCCCGAGCCCAAAAACATACTGGCCGTTTGAGCGTTTCCATGTCTTTCAAATGTATTGCCAATGGGAGCAGTGATGGCCTGGCCAATCAAGACTTCAAAACAGCACTGGAATACTGAATTAATAGACTTGTAATACATTCCGTAGAGAAACCAAGAGCTCATTTTAGTGTTTTGATTTATGCACCCCTGAGAAGAGGCGTTCGGTTCAGTGAACAATACTCAACGACTGGTGTGGCGCGATGGGACGAACATGAACTCGCAACACTCAGCGCCACTACCAATCACAGCAGGATTTCGAGATACGATAGCAGTCTCATTATCACTCACTTAGAGAGAGAGCAAAATAAACAGAAGCTCGAGCTCATTTATATACGCCTAGATGGCTAGTGTGTAAATGGGGAGGCTAACATGCCTTGTGTTGTGTGTATATTGAAGTTAAGGTTGAATGAATGGTAATCCCCTGAAGGTTGGACTGGGAATGTAGAACTAGAGAGAGAGAAGCTTTCGCCGTGCCTCGGTGGCACGGTAATGGATGCCACAGAACGCTTTTCTGTCACACGCGCACACACAGCCACGGGGCAAACTCTCCAGTCACACATCCGTGTCTGGACACAGCACGCCACCGACTCTCTGTGCCACACGCAGTCCCGCCGCCGAGGCGTCCGTCATGAGGTTACATCAGCTGCCGCGCACTAGGAGAATGCGCGTTGCCAGTACAGTAGGGAGGAAATGTTTGCATTTTTGGATACGGTTTCTGATCGAATCCTATCCTCGTTTCTCATTTAAAGGGATAGTTCACCCCAAAATGAACATTCTGTGACTAACACTCACCCTCATTCCAAACCAGTAAGATCTTTGTTCATCTCAGTATAACTAAATTAAAAACTATTTTGATCCTAGAGCTTTCTGACCATGTGGAGAAAGCCAATGTTCAAAGACCAGAAAGGTAGTAAGGACATAGTTAAAATAGTCCACGTTACATCACTAATTTCTTCATTTTATGAAGCTAATTGTTTTTGTGCTTAAAGAAAACAAAAATAACGACTCTATTTAACAATTTCTTCTCTTCTGTGTCAGTCCTTGGCTTTGTTATTTTTGGTACTTCACCCAAAAAACGATTTTACTTACCCTCATGCTATCTTAAAATGTATATTGTATTTGAACAAAAAAAAGATAATAAAATAAAATTATATATATATATATATATATATATATATATATATATATATATATATATATATATATATATATATATATATATATATATATACAGTCATAGACTAATTATTTTCTTAGTTTTTGTTTATATTAAAAATAAAAGTCACACACACCTGCGACAGCAAGAAGAGGCCTAGATGGTTTTTTTTGACCATTAATATTCCACACTTTTGTAGCATTTTAAGTGCAAGCTGTTAGTCAAGATTTCTTTCTCCAAAAACAATTTAATTAAATTTTATACGTAATTCTTTATATGTAATTCACAACCTTGTTCATCTTTGAAGGCAGAGTTCTTGAATAGTAAATAGGCATTAACGTAAATGTAAATCATGTTACAGAAATTACATTATCTTGCATCTGAGCCACGCTGATATGGTTTAGCAGGTGCCATCGCTTTCCGGTGTCATAAATGTGAACATTTTGATCAAGCTTCTTCGTTTCCATAAATAGCCTGAGTAGACCGCAATCTACGATGCACTTCATCATACTGTAAAAAAAAAGCAAGGAATTTCCTGCTATCTATTATATGTCCCCTTTTAATAGCTTCAATAACTCTAAACTACTGTCGTGAGCGAACCCGACCCCAGCCGAGCAGCTCTATACGGACCTCATTTGTCCCAGACGCTGACGTTAAAATGAAGCATGCACTTCATAGGAGATTCATTAAAACCTGCTCATGTTAACGTCAGGCGAAAGAACAAAAACTTACATGCTTGAATTAAGAATTTGCACGACATATTCCGAGAAGGCCTGTATAATGCGCTTGCATGTGTCGCCTCGATCCGAACTCTATTGCGCATTGCCGCTCACACCGGACTGCTCTCACAGTGTCTTGTAGCATGCGACCGGGCGTTCGGTTTCTAACTCGTATTAAAATATTTACAGTAAGAGCCTAATGGATGATCGCTTAACAAGACAGCTCTTCTCTTCCGCCAGGCGAGAGCTTTAACTACAGCGTGTAAAATTCATCCTTGTGCTTCTCGACACGGATGCGCACCTCTTAAGCACCAACACTAGCCGAACACGGCTCAAAATCGAGCCGGATTGGGGAGAAACAGGTTTAAGAATTCACATACGGCCGCACGCGTGTCATTTGTGCTGCAAATCATTTTGGTTCAGCTTCCTGCGTGCAGTGCACATATTCGGCAGGGGATCAGCGGGTTAAAATTATAGTCGACTGATCGCTGACAGCGGAGACACGGCTCTGAATGTGTGCAGACCCCCTGCTCCTATCTGTCTGGGATAAGAAGAGAGAACTCTGCTCTGTCCCACCTCCCGCCGAGAACACACACACACCCCAATTCCACCCCCTACTCTAACCCTTCTGAGCAAACTAGATCAACACGCTCCAGCAAACAGGCCGCGATAGTCTGACTGGTGTGGACAGAGTGAATTAAAAGGATGAATAAATGCATCCCTGTCTGCTTTCCTCTCGTAGTTCATTAAATGAATCAAGGGGTCAAAGCTTGGCTGTACAGTGGATGCCGTAATTTGAACAATATGGGACAAAAAGCACCTCAACTGACCCTTCGCAATGACCCCGCAAAGTTTCTGGGTAAAAATGTGCCCCTCAGAAAGTGCGTAACTTTTCGGTTTGCATGACATTTTAAAATATTACCGTTTACTGTGTCATGAAATGCAGTTTCAAAAGTATTTCAGATGAGAATGTAGTTGTTCGGAACCCAAATCCGTAGTTTATTTATAAAGACAATGCCTGTTTGAAAATGTGCTTCGTCAATTTTGGAGACGATCACCGGGCGCTCGGTGCTCATGTTCCCTCAACTCGGCTAGTATTTCTGACATTTGGCTCTGGATCTGATGTCTTTGTTTTGGATAAAAATCAAACAGTTTTTCCTTAATGTTTATTCTTAACTAGTACCAAAATAACTGTATATAATAGTGGAATCGTAACACATCTTATGATTCCCATCCTTAGAGACGAGACACACAAGTATCATAGAGTCTTTTTTAACGCCCTAGCCATGTCCTGGCAACACCACGATGGTGCATTTCAATGACTCACAAGATTTTATCAAATAATTTAAAAATCGAATAAATCAGCCTCATCACATTCTGGTAACTCCCATCACCGTTATCAGATAGAGTGTCATGATCTTTGTCATCTTGCAGAAGGTGGAGGCAGAACTATTTTCAGTCTTGGTAAAATCCCTTTTGAGTGGGCACCGTTTAAAGTGAGTGCCATTATTACACTGCATTAGAGCTGATCTCTTTGTCAGAATGGCACTGCGATGCTTTTAGTACCACGGCCATCCGGATTACACCACGACTTCGTCATTCTTTCTCTCTCGTTCACTTTCTACGATTGTCTCAGTGGGCAGCACAAATCACAAGCCGGTAATTACCATCAAAGCCCCGGCGTGCCTTTAAACTTCACACAGACACAAAGAGAGATGTTCCTGAGATGACTGAAAAGCAGGCAGAACAAGAGTATATTAACTAAGAAACCCTTAAAGATGTCAATTTGCTCTGTCTGAATCACGGACGGACCTCGCCGTTTCATCTCAATATTCCGGAATGTACCGTTCGGTTCATGCTGGGAGCAGCTGGTGGTGCCTTCATCATTTCAGAGCTTTTAATTTCTGGAAGCGGACAGAAGGAACGCCGAGGAAATTGTAGATGGCTTTAAGAAGGCCAACGTTCGCGAGGCAGTTTTCAGAGTACTGCCATCTTGTGAAATCAAAACGATCTTTTGCTGCCCCTTTGTTGCTGTATAAAGTATAAAGTTAGACTATAAGCAGCTGAGTGGTCAAATTGTGTTTTACCAGTGCTAGCTTTTGGTATTTTTCATGTTTGTATATAAGCTTGTGATTTATCTGACACCAATTCTGTTCATCCATTTGGTGCCTACCCTTACATCTGTCGTCAGACAACAGAAATCGGCAAACAAAAACAAGAGCAAAGAATTACACACGTTTCGTCAAAGCCAAAGAAAAATTGCTTGGGTGTTTGGTAGATATATGACAAGTATATATATATATATATATATATATATATATATATATATATTAGTATTGTAGAAATATACAGTGATAGGTTTTTGCTCACTTTTTGCTCAACAAACCCTTGATTTTTCAGCCAGGTCTCTTGACTCAATATCATCATCATATCATCATCCCGTTAGTCAGAGGCCGCAGGGGCCTGAGGCTGAGATCCTGTCAGAACTGAAGCGCCGTTTCATAAACAGACTGACTAATAGCAGAAGAGTCTGCTTTGTTCATTCCAGCATGTAAGACACACTGGACACCAACAAATTATCAGTTGTCAATGCGAATGCATGTAACTAGTGTGTAACGCATTTCAATGCTGAACACTCAAACCGAATTACAATATTCTGTTGGAATATGCAAAAAAATAAATGATGATAAAATAAAATAAAAATATCTTCTCACCGTGATGAACCACTCCTCTTAGTCCATGAATGATCGGATCTACTGCAGGATTGTCCTTCATGCCCACCTGAGAAATAGAGAATCAATACAAGAAGAACAATTACTCATTTGTGTTGGTTGGTTGGTTAAAAGGATGGATAGATGTATAGATGGATGGATGACAGATATGTAGATGGATGACAGATAGATAGATAGATAGATAGATAGATAGATAGAAGGGTTTGTACATTGTTGACACAGGAATAAGCTGATAGTCTGAAGGGAGTACATGATGTTAGTGCTCTGTGCTGATGTCATAAAAAGCAAAATGATTGCAATCACACACAAACACCCCCTCGCATAAGAGAAGCCATTGTGCCTCAAACCGCTTCAAAAGCTGCCTGTGTTTGAGATGCACCTGAACTGACGGAATTGTTGAACACAGACAAAAGACTCCAGTATGCAATAAAACCTGAAAGAGAGAAGCTACAGTACTGACCTTTAATGTGTGTGTGTGTGTGTGTTAGTGAAAGAGAATGATAGCTTGCTGTTTGCTGACTATATACAAAAATAAAATGGTTTGAAAATAATTTTAACAATCTTGACCCTAAAAAAAGCACAGATCAGGGAAAATCCATAACAGACGGAGCACTTCCTTTGCTACTCTTGGACGGAGGTGTATCAAATGGAGGTTTGTGCTTTTAAGAAGCCCCTACAGGGTTGAATCAGGAGACAGGCTTTGACAGAGAGGACCCAAGGGGTGAGGACTATTGTTGAGTCTGTGCACGCTCGCGTGTGTGTGTGTGTGTGCTGGTTGTGTATCATGGAGGCCAGTGCTGGTTAGCTGATCTAACCAACATTCCCGTGAGGCAGGAGTGAAAAGGATTCACGCACTTCCACTGGCCCTTAGCCACCCTCTCTCTCACATAAATCTCTCCAGGCTCTTTGAACACTCTTGTGCTGTTTCTTGCATGAAAGAGAATTCCAGAAGCTCGATGCAGGAAGTAGGCGCAGAGAGCGAACGGCACAAGTCTGCAATACAACAACCGTCTAGAACAGTTTTCTAAGACACGTTTCAACCTTGGTGTGGAGATTGGTCACCGAGGACAGACAGAGTCAAAACAACCGACAGAGAGACAGACTGAGAACAAACAGAATACGGTGATTGTTTGTTTGTTGGTTTTAACGCTATCCCAGCTTCTGAGACTTTTTTTTTTGTCTGTGTTCAGAAAAATTTATGCCAAAAATATAGACAGACGGAGAGACAAAACAAAGAACAGACAGACAAAGAAGAAAGATAAAAAGGACATGGTACGGACACGCAGGTGTAAGGAAAGACGGAGACAGACACACGTGCGATCAAAAAAACAACTGACGGAGAGACGGTAGGAATGACAGACAATAGAGAGCGAACGGAAAAGAACAGCTACACAATGACAGACAGACAGAAAAACAGTCAGACGATAAAGGGTCGTTGCTGAAAACTCAATCTTTTGTAGCAAGAGGAGGCTGGAATGGCACTGTGTGGAGAACAAAACACGGAATCAGCGAATGGCATATTTTTCTTATTTTAGTAGCAGGACTTGCTCGCCTCGGGACAGCTAAGGCCAGAGTGTGTGAAAAATGACGGGGCCAAAAATGTCCGGCCGGAGGACGAGAGAGACAGTGTGAGGTCCGTCCAGGTCAACGACATCAGACCTGACAATGGAAGAAACTTAAAGGGACAGTTCACTCCAAAAGTGAAAAATGACAGCACTCTGCAGAAAATACTGCAAAGCACAAAACAGTCATTTATGCTAGGAACAACGTGAGCAAATGATTTTTAATTGTTGATATGTAAAGAATAGTTGCTACCTACGTGAAGAGATTTCGAAGTCGCCCTAACGCTCACTAAAACGAACCAATTTAAAACAATCATTTATATTCAGTTTCTTGCACAGACCAGCCATTCTGCTTCGTAAGACCTCGGAAGCCACAGGTGTTCATTTTGTGCCTGTGTGTGCTTTCTTTGACTATTTAGTTCCGATGAATCATCAAGGACCACTCTGAGGGTGAATGAATTGACAACAAATGTAACTTTTTTGGTGAACCATCCTTTCGAGAGAGCTCACGTTGCACGCAACCCTGCATTACGGGCTGGAATAGTGAAAGCACTCTCGAACGAGCCTGAATGCAAGAGGTCACCCACAACCCACAAACACCTGGACTGCCTTGTAGAACAAACCCCGAGGTAAAATAAATAGCAGCAAACTGTTTTAAACTCGGTTTAAGAGCTCCGTTCCACCTCACGAGTAAAAATAGCACATGCAAATCAATAAAGTTCAAAGTACATTTTAGCAGATGGAAAATAAAAATGCTCATTTATTGCACTGAGCTCAGAGTGAGGTTTTTAATACGGCAGCTGTGAGCTGTAACAGAGAGAGATAGAAAAAAAAAAACCTGAAAGCCCTGCAATTGATTAAAAGTAAATGAGGAATGCAAATAACTGCAAAGCTATAAAGCAGCACAAGACAATAACTTGAAACAATAACCAACAATAAATTATATACAACCTAAAAACGATTTATAGTGTCCTGGGCCACCAACAAGCCTGTGGTTTCAAGTGTATAAAAGAGAAAATCTTTGGCGAGATGCTAGCAGCTAATAGCTGCACTTTAGTTTGCGGACATGCGTCTTGTAAATAAGCCTATGAACGTATCATGACAGATGTTACGACCGCTATCTTCTTTAATCAGGGACAGATAGACTAAATGGTTGGGCAATAAAGAAAATGGTGTGAGTTCCAAATAAAAAGAGATATCGAGCGGGACACATGCTACAAAGATTTCCTCCGATAACTACATGAGACAGATGAAGAACGAAACAGATGAGTGAGGGTTTATTGGGGAATGTATAAAAGTCTAGTCAGATGGGATTTAGACATGCTTTTCAAACGGAAAAGCTTGTCATGTCATTTATTGATTAGTCTTCGGTGCTTTGGGGCCGATGGGTGCAGGTAACAAATTTGTTCTTCAAAGATTTAGATTTAGTTCTAGATTTAGTATTTGAATTAAACTGGAAATATATATATATATATATATATATATATATATATATATATATATATATATATATATATATATATATAGTACAGTTCAAAAGGTTTGGGGTTGGTGCAGTTGTTTATGTTTTTTTACATTTTTGAAAAGGGTTGCACTAATTTGATAAAAAATACGATAAAACCGCAATATTGTGAAATATTATAGATATTACATAAATTTATTCACATACAAAATAAATACACATGCATACATTATATACTTAGAAAATATATACACATATATTTATATTCAATTTACATTATAAATACATATATTCAAAATATAAACAGATTTTTTTTCTGTAAAATATACATGCATGTGTGTGTATTTATGTATATACATAACAAATATACTAATGCACATACATACTGTATACTATGTAAAAAAATATATTTTGGATGCGATTAATCATTGTCAAATCATTCCAATCATACCAATATTGGTACTTAATATTGTGATTTGTTTTGTTTGTCTTAAGAACAAAAAATGTTCAAAAGAACAGAATTGATTTGAAACGCAGACAGAAAGACGATTATAATATTGTCTAAAGCAATAAACAAAAATGAAAGTGCAGTATTTAAACCGTTTTCCTCATAAAGTCACCTAAAGACTGTCCTTGTGAGGACATTTATTAGGCAAAACGTGATCCATTCACTCCCCTCCCTCTTTCTTCATTTGTGTTTTGAAGTGTTTGATGAATCTTTTGAACTCTGGATTATTACAGCCTGACTGCTCTGACAGATGAGTAATTTCTCAAAAATGTGAAAAATGAGTATACAAACCCACACACACACACAGCTCTTGGTAAAAGACTGCAAGCCTTAAATTGCTGTTTTGTAATTATCGCAGCGGGGCTGACAAAAGGAAAGTGCAGAAAGGGAGTGAATACGTGTGTGTTTTTCCATATAGAAAACAGCGGCAAGTTTCCAGCGAGCGTGAAGCTTCGGTATCGTTGAACTTAATGGGACGAGAGAAAACCTCCTTGCAAAATCAATGCTGTTTAATGCCAGCACTTAGCACTGACAAAGCTCAGCGGCTGAACATGAAGATGCTTTCGAGCCGAGCCGAGTTCTCACCTGAAAGAAGACAGCCATGGCCGCAATTACTCGCTTCTCCCGTATGGCTGTGTTAAGACTGTCAAAGTCGTCTGAGTTATACATGAAGATCTGCATCTGTGTGTGAAAGAGAGAGAGAGAGAGAGAGAGAGAAATGGGAGAATCCTGTTAGTTGGAGACCTTTAGCCAATCAGATTGTAATGCTTACATTATCACAGACAAAACACACATAGTCCATTATCGAATCTAATATCTCATAATCTCATGGCCTCTAATCTGTCTCATCCTGTAATCTCCCGAGAGCGTTTCCGTTTCAAACGTCAGGCCCTGTCCATCCTCTTATCGCTCTGATGGGATCTTTGGCAGTAGATCAGGCTAATAAATGTGCTCAACTCTCCACGGACCCTGTCTAAATTGGCAGCGGCCGTCTGTTATTCTCTATTGTCAATACCTTTTCCCACAAAAACGCTTCAAAAAAAGACAACAAAGATGAACGGTATTCTCGTTGACAGATAGTGATCAGTATTGTGTCAGAGAAAGGCGTAGATTTAGCAATGGAGAAACAGGACAGAATCCTGTCGAGTTCCTGAGAGAGTTAGAAAAGGAGGAAACAATAACAGCTGAACACAAAGGCTTGGGCATTTTAAAAGAACTTCCCCTTCAACCAGAGCTGCTCCATCATTCTGTTGTCATAGTGACGATGGTTAGGGATGAGTAATGCTGTCAAGTGTGTTAAATATGCAATTCATACATAAAATGACTAATCGCAGCTCATTTAAGACGGTAGTGTTTTGCATTTCGTTTCAAAAGTAGATCAGCTGTCCTGATATACTGTGACAATAAAGAAGAAACAGGAAATGATATCACAGAAAGGACATGCCAAAGTTATATGCGATAATCAGATCTTTGTATGGTAAGACAAGCTCGTCATTTGGTGCGACCCAAAAATGAATGGTATTTTTGAATGTATTATTATTATATATTATTATTTTATTCTTATTAATAATAAGAATAAAACATTTACATATATTTCAAATTAACTATATAAAAGATATTTCATTTTATTATATATTATTATTATATTATTATATTATTTTATTATATATTATTATTTTATTCTTATTAATAATAAGAATAATATTTTTATTATTATTATTTTCTTACTAAGAAAACATTAAAACATTAAACTTCCTTCTAAAAGCTCACCCCATTGTGTTTCTTTTTTTTTATGGCATGTGGTTAACCACATCAGATGAAAAGAAACGTGTGAAAGATTTTTTTTTTTTTTTTTGAATAACTTACACTTTTTTTCACAGCAGCATCAGAAGACGCTGACGTACTACATACCATTTTTTTCATGAAATTATTCAACATTTCGGGAGAAAACCTCAACAATGGATTTTCCATCTCCACAGAAGATCAGCAGCATTATATACATAGCCCTCAGTCCAATGCTCCTAAAATCATGAAAGAAAGCCTTGTTGCCTACCACATCAGCTTGTCTCCCCTCACTTCTCTTTAGCATTGTCAATATTATGCCTGCTGCATTTTCCTCGCCTCTGTAATCCTTACATGAGGCCCACTTTGATCTAATTCAGTCTCGAACACCTCCATAGTTTCAGATCACAGATCGCACGCGGCATGCCGGAGAATTCACGAGCCTCTGGGCCTGAGCTTAACGCCTCCATCCGCAACGTTGTGTCTTACAGGCAGTGATTAATGACATAAATATCTGTGCAACTTCTGAGAACACGCTCTCAAATGAAAGTAAACAGCGGAGAGAGGGGGAGATTAACATAACGGGGTCGTGAGTATCTTAACCTCTCACTATTGGAAGCTGTCTGCAGTCTGTTTGTATTCAAGCGGGAGGAGAGGTGACAGACTGTGACGTGTCCTCCATAGAAGACGGAGAACGACTAACATTACGCCGAGAATCACACGGAAGACATGTCAGAAGACATGTCAGACCTTACAGGGAGATAAGCAATGATGATGTACGACCATTTTATATAGCTTCCTTAGTCTTTCAGGTTGTTTTATTGATTGTCGAAAGCAGCTGGAACACAGACATAACATATAAGATAAACGGCATTTTTTAAACTAAGGAATTAGAGTAGTTTTGACTGAATTTGGAAAGCAGCTGTGTAGAAGTCATACCATACAGTATACGAGTACTGAAATCAGTTACTAATTGGTTTTACTGAGACACACATACACACATAATTCAACTGCTCAAATACACCTCAAAATTCAGTCAAAACTATATATATATACATAACTGTAATGCATTGCAGGAGAAGAAGCTGGAAGGAGAACATGAAGATGAAGAACGCAACCTCATGACATGGGACAAAGAAAAGGAAAGGCAAGGCTATAAGTACTAAACCAAACTAGGGACTAATGAGTAAGAAACAGGTGAACTAAATGACAATCAGGAAACTGCATGGAATTGCTGAACCTACTTTATATATAACTGCAGCAGTAGGTTCTTTATTTTGAACATCCATGGAGTTTGCACTGTACTCATTGCTCTGTAAAAGTCTCTAAATGCTAACAGTCATGAATGTATGTGTGTGTGTGTGTGTGTGTGTAGGAGGGTGATAGACTATGCTAAACACTAAACCACCAGAGGCTTCATTACAGAAATGTCAATAATTTATTCAGGTTCATGAAAGGATGAAAATTGTAGCAGTGGGGAGAGATTGAACCTTGTCTCAGGTCACCTTTATAACGCAACATAAACACAAAGAGTTGTGCACAAATCGCACACATGCAAATACACGCAAACGCGCAAAGGCACTAAAGGGCATTGTTCAATCAAGATGCAATGGAGCAGAATTTACAGTAATGGAGCATCGTGCTTAAGCCCTGTAAAATAGATGAATAAATACAATAAAAACACAATATGATGATTAACCCACCAGAGGCTTTATGCAGTTAAATAGTTCTACCCAATCATTAGTAGTGCTTACTAAGGGTATGCATAATTTTCATACTTCATTTGCATATTCCAACAAACCTTTAGGTATTACAAATACAATTCCAGATTTGATTTTTGACTGACGGACAATGAAGTTGGAAATCTTTCACGTTTACCCTGCATAGACAGCAACGGAGCTACCACATTCACGGCCCAGAAAGGTAGCAAGGATATCGATAAAATAGTTTAACCTTAATTAATAACAAATGATTAATAATGACTTCATTCAACGATTCATTCTCCTCACTGTCATTCGAGAGTACCACGATGCGTGAATTATTAATACACACATTATTATCCAATCAGATGCTCTAGAATGTGAAAGCCCTGCCCTCTAATAGCATTCCAGTACACGACTGACCTTGTTGGTTATTAACTGTAGGTCTATGTGTGTCTACTACATAACTAACACTACATAACTAATAAGAAGAAAATCACGATTCATAGCCGTGGCCGTCAAAATAATCATAATAATAAAATAAAAATAAATAGATAAAACGTCCACCCAACTTCCTGTGTCAAAAGGAAATATGTACCGGGGAAAAAAAGACTCACAAACCCGGAGCAAAAAGCAATAATATCAATATTTCTGTGTAAACATAAACACACATAGGCTTTTGCCTCTGACAGACTAGAGAAGCCAAAGCAAATATGTAAAGGGAATAAGCAGTACTCTGAGTGTGTGTGTGTGTGTGTGTGTGTGTGTGAGAGAGAGTGTATACTCTGAGATCATTAACACACAGGTCACTCACAGGTATCTGTGTCTTGTATGTACTTAGGTAAGAGTGTGTCTGTGTGTGTGTTTGAGCGGATCTCTGCAGAGTTTCATTAGCACACAGGTCAGACACATCTCTCGAAATCCTTCGCTCTGGTTACACATATCACTTACGTACACACGCTGTCAGCCAAACAGGCAAACACACACACACACACACACAACAGATGGAGCTAAAGAGTACGAACATGCTAAAAGACAGCTAGGCATTATTATTTTATATGTTGTAATACAATAGGCTGCATTCTGAGGGAAGTCAAGAAAATCGGGAGAGAGAGAGAGGAATTTCAAGTATGTCTATATTTAAGCAAACACTCCAAGGCTTAGTAGCTTGATAGCACATATTCTTCATCAAAATAACTATTCAGGGTAGTGATGGGAAACCTTTTTCATTTCTGCTCTTCTGAAGTACTATTTATTTTAATGAACTGGATCCAGAAAAGAAAAGACAGTAAAACATACATCGCATGTTCCTCTTGATGTTTCTTGCAAATATATGGCATTTTTCTCCTTCGAACAAATGGTCAGTAAAAAAAGTGAATACATAAAGAATATTTTATATGATCTGACGTTTGTAGATTTTGCAACCCTGCTAAATGTTATGTTTATTAATTAAAACATTAAATAAATCTTGAAATAATAGTATTAAAAAAAACTACAAAATAAATCAGAGGGAATAACAGGGTTGAAAATGTGGCCTAAATAACGCTGTCTCACAGAAGGAACTAGCTGCCATGGATCAAATGTTTGTTTAGACTGTGTTTATTAATAATACACTTATAATAAAACTAGAGTTTTTTGTTATATAGATCATAACAGGGTTGAATATTTCAGCATGATAATACTGCTCCTGAGAAACAAGTACAAATATAACACTATCATTTGTTACTTCCATCTACGTTATAGAAATGGTCCAAACGATGCAGTTTTGAACGCCTACATTTTAAGCAATGTTGCATATTGTATAATGAGTCATGCAGCAACAGGGTTATATGCAAAAAAATCACATTAAATGTTTTAGCACAATATCATATTTACTGATTTTGTTGCATACGGCAGAAAAGGCCTACTAATGTTTGAACCAGTTAAACCAGATCAACCAAAAACGTGTTTTTATCTCAGCAGTCAACGTAAGAGTTATAGATTATCTGCAATTAATCAATAAGGCATTTTCTGTCAAATATTAGAATGGTAGCAGATGTTTTTTCTCTAGGTGTAGGATTTTGAACAGATGTAAACAGCGTTGCTTTGCTGATTGTGCACTTTTTAACAGATGTTTCTGCAACTGACGCTCCTCCTGTGTGGTAATAATCTCTCTAACGTGGAAGAATCTTCAAAAGCTGCCGCTAAAAATAGCTACGACTAAAAAAAGGCCAAATATTTCACACACGAGTGAAGGAACCCTAATCGCTAAGGCCTTGCTCCGTTAATACAAAGGATACAGGGTTCAATCCAAGGTAAGAGGTGGAATTGGGCAGTTACTGAGATCACAATCCTGCTTTATAACGATTGTGCCCTTTAGCAAGACACTTAACCACAGGCTGCTCCATAGGGACCGTCCCTGAAATTAGTCACTGTAAAGATGATCAGCAGGCGCTAATGGCGACTTGCACAGAATTCTCACCGAGATGCTGTTTCTGAGGCGGCTTTGAAGAACATTATTATTGGGAATTCACTGCCTAAAATCTAAATTAGTTCTCCTGCTCCACAGAGAGACTGGCCTTGATCTACAATCAGCTTTCTTCCTCTACCTTGTCATCTTGTTCGCTTTGTTCTAAGGAGCAGACCTGCCCATACTGTAGATCAGTGCTTCAATCCTGAGACACATAACAGTTCCTGAAGTCATGGGTAGAGAAACCCAGTCAACCTTCTGGAGAAATTGCTGAGTCACTTATTTTTTTGCTTTGTGACTTCCAATAACAATTCCAATAACAACCAAAGGGTCTTTCGTACTATGTAGTTGTTGTAACTATAGACAGCACATTCTAGATCACTCATTTCTTAAGGGTACGAGAGTGACGTCTTTATGGGCGACATTTATAAATGACAACAACTGGTTGGAGGTCGTCGTGATCTGAAGTTTTAGTTGTGTAGCTTGGGTTTTGGGATGAAGGAGATGGAATGAATAAAAGCTTGGGCTAGGAGTGGAAATTAATGGCAACGTGTTTTACGTATCATTGAGAAAAGAACGCAACACCGTTAGATGCCGTTATCGCTGTTTTCAATGTTGGTGAAAGAGTAAAGAAAATGGCAGGTAGCCAGTGTTTTGCATGCGTTTGGCCAATCACTAACATCACTGGTAGTTTCTACAGAACTGTTTTAGGAAAGGGTTGTGTGTTATAACCAATCACACACGATTATGCTGAGCTTATGAACGGCCAATCAGAGGTGTTTAGATGAGTCATCGCTGAAACAGTTGTTCATGAATTCTGACTCGCGAATTCTCTCATCAGAAACAACAAAGTGCTGATGTAAGTATAAGAGATTTATTTATCATACAGGGTAGATTCACTGATTTTAACCAGAGTGTTTTTAATATGCACAAACACGTGCTAGACTGAGCTTGTTATGATGTTTTTTGCTGTTTTCTGTAGCTGCTTTTTTAAACAACTGAGAAAATGTAAGCTTTATAATTAGTAGCTTACGATGTCTGTTAGATTTGTTATCGTGTTAAACACAGATTAAGTCACATAAAAAAACAAACAAACAGAAAAAGAGGTTTTAGCCTAAAGGTCCTTGCACACTGAGATTTTTTTTGTATGCAATTTTTCATATTAGTTATCGTTTCCTATCAAAATGCTTGCCACATACGCGAAAAAGCAGAATTGTTTTTTTTTAATGATGGACGAAGGTTATATGTAATTGACACAACGTGCGTTTGTATGTAATTACACTTTACGGTAATGAAACTACGTAAATAAATAATTAAATAAATTATATGTATTGGAATACTCATAGACTGACGGTAGGACGCTATGAAAGTTTTGCATATCGCCCAAAATTATTTTAAAATAGAATTTTAAGAATTCCTAGAATTAAAACCATTCATAGTTTGTACATTGTGAACATGAGAAAATGCTGGTACTTTTGCCAATAGTTCTAGGCACTATGAAAAGGTTCCTCCAGTTCGAAAGCTCCTAAAGCTGACTATGGTTCAGAAACAAAGGTACAAAAGCTGCCGCTGGGGCAGATCCTTTTCAAAAAGTAACAATTTTGTACCTATTAGGTAGAAATATGCACAGTTTTAGCATTAATATGTACCTTTTACCTTCTAAATGGACCCTTTTTGTACAAACATGTACCTTTTGAAACAGCTTTTGTACCTGAGAGTGTTGGTCACATTTACAGTACATGTGGGATCTTTTCCTGATAGAGTGGACAGCTCTTGCCAAGAAAAACAAATTGTTGATAGATAAATGTATGAGATACATAAGAATATGACTTTATAACCAAGCCACCATGGCTGCAAGGTGAATCGAACCTCTGATAAGTTGTCCTTGCTACAACTCTGAGGGGGTTTACACAGTATTAACATTCACAAAGCCCAACAGAGCCCGAGGTAAACAAATGGATTCATCTAGGTTCTTCTCCTGAGGAGAGAATGCAATTCTCCTTACACCAAATGGAGGACGAAAGGAAAAAACAGGCATCATCACCTCGGGGGAGGCACAACTTGGTTCCTTATGTTCTTTTGTTTCTGAAAAACACGCAAAGTAACCCTGCCGAGAACCAAGCCGACGACGGACAACACCTAAACAAGCCTTTCTGCCGTCGGAGAGGCTTTGAATGCAGGAGCCCTGCTGTTCTTCAATGCGGGAATCGCTTCAAATCTCCCAAAATGACTACAACTACCCCTTTCTCTGAACAACATGAGGTCTTTACGTCCTTTCTGCTAACATTCCCATCAGGGTCAAGGTCAGTGTCTAGGACTATGCTTCCCTTCGGCTGTTGGCTCCCTGTTGCTACAAGACCATCAACAGCTCTTCAGAACTTCAAAGTGTCCTTTGACCCACTAATTATAAACCAATCAGGAGCATATCGTTTTGGCTCAGAGAGAAACGGACATCTGGGATTGGCAGGGTTTCTTTCTCTTTGTCTTCCCGTGGAAACATATTGACCTGCCTCTCAATTCAAACAGGAGCCAATTAGCCGTCGCCGCTGAATTAATTTAGCTTTTGTTATATAAAAGACTCAATCTGTGTCATGGTGTTTGTTTGCAGCTCAGTCATCCATCAAGGTCAACAGGTTTTTGAATTAGAAATAATAAATGAATACCAGAAATAATATATAACCCAGAGAATTGCCTGTCATTAAGAGCTCTAAACCTTGGCTGAAGTGGACATTGTACAGAGGCGACTGGCTCAAGGTTTCAAAATCAAAGAGCAAATGAAATATTGACAAACTGGCACTTCCTCTTTGGGACTGGGCCGCATTACAATGCAGGTGGCAGAGCGCGTCTACATGCGACAAGTTCTGGATGAGTGCACAAGCTCTAGTCTATTTGTCTCACGGACCCCTGTGCTATTCAAATCAACTCCGGCGCTGCCTCGGATGTTAATTATGTCAAGATCAGGACAGTTTTAAACACAAAGAAGTACTAAAAGGTGTAACCTCAGAAGAAGATAACACTTGCCAACAATCAAACGCTTGCGCTAACCTGCCTCATGTAGAAGTAAGGTCAGAAGTGACTTGCTGCGGTTTGTTTTGTTACATGCCTGGCGAAATTAGACGACTAAAAGACTCATCTGAAATAACTGGTGCAGCCAATCAGATGCCATTTTGCCACAGTGTACAATGGAATCAAGGTTCTCTGAAGTTTGTTTTGATAGATGTTCTGAGAAACGGGAACACACCTATCTTTATCTTTCTCATCACATATTTAACAGCAGAAAGCATGACATTAAGAATGCAACAAGAATTCAAGTCTAATCCGTGTGTAATTAATCATATCAGCTGGTAGGTGACAAGTTAATGGATCATCATAATAAATATTCCATATGCTCTTGTGGTGGCATGGTTACACACACACACACACACACACACACTAGCTGATCCATTCCTCTTAGTGCTGAATTTGAGTGACGGGACACATATATCGATTTCGGCACTTTATCCCTTTAAAACAACGGCCGTCATCGTGAGAAAGCAAAGGAGATAAATGAGCACTGCGGTCCACAGGGAGCTCAGCCTAAAGATTTCCCATCAGTCCTTGCTCTCACTGACCGAATGTCCGCTCCACAGCTCCAACATCATTCCTCCTTTACTTTATATCTGTTTGCTCTTATTGGGCTCTTTCACAAAAAAAAAAAAAAAAAAAAAAAAAAAACAGTACCTGAAACTCTTAAAAAAAATGAATATATATATATATATATATAACCAGAAGAAACTTTTCATTTTCTAATGAAAAATTAAGCAATTCTGCCTATTTTACTTTTAGATTTTAGATTTAAATTTAGGATTTAAATAGAATTTAGGTTTAAATAGTTTGACCATCATTTACATTACTTTTTTAAACAATTAAACATTAGCTATAAATAGGGTAACAAGGTTGAACAAATCAACTTTTGCAAAAACTGAAAAATAAATAAATAAATTAAATTAAATAATAATAATAATAATAATAATAATTTGCAAATTTCTACTAAATATATATATATATATATATATATATATATATATATATATATTTGTGAAAAGGGGGAAATCATGCAGTAACAGGGTTGAATGCAACATGGTAAGGTAACACATGCTAACATTTTCATATATTAATTACAAATCTTCATTTTTGACTATGAAATACTGGACTGTATTTAGTGAACCTCGAGGTATATTATTAGAAAAGAGGGTCAAACTGCAGCTAAAGTTGAGCTACCGTTCTACCCCCAAAAGCTTCTTCTACGTCATCGCACCCTTATGGAGGAGACATGCCATTGATACAATCCAATAGTTCAAAGATTAGTCAACCTTCAACGAATTTAATATAATCAGTGAACTCGCTGCATCTAAAAAAAGTGAGCATTTGTCACAACAAATGAATTGCAACAGTTTAATCATTCCTAAATTGAAATCTTTCAAAATGAGCAATAAAGAGAATCGGCAGTGCTTACATTTATTTGTGCATCATAGATAATAAAGGTCAAGTCAGTTTGTGCCTTATATTGCATGTACAGTATATTGTGGTCTCACAAAGCACTATATTTTAGTTCATATGATAGATATGTAAATGTAACGCATATAATAAACATACGCTCTGGTGCCGATTAAACGCCTTCACACTTAATCATGTTGTATTAATGATATCGTATACACTCTGTCTTCAGTACTCTTCTCATTTCTGCTCGTGCAGCTTCTAAAAATGATTCACAAATCTGAAGCGTGACCAAAATTCGCCATTTCTAAACGCACCGCTTACAACACGCAAGGATTTCAGACAAGCTATTTTTCATGCTAGGTTAATTTCACGTTAGCGCACGCTATGTCAGACGTGTTCTCCTTGAGCAAATCCTCGGCTGATCTATCCAGATGAATCAGACCTCCGATAATTTCCATTCGGTGGTTTTTGTCTGATCCCCAATTCCCGTTTCGATTTTAATATCCTTAAAGGTGTGTAAAGCCACACACTCTCTGAACCAAAACTATAAAGCAAAAGGAAAAAAAAAAAACTCCCTTTTTTCTGAATCAGAAACAATCTTGCCACCTGCAGCGCGCAGACATTCTGAAACGGTCTTGTGGAGTTTATTGTCAAGTTCAGGATGGGAGAGGGCAGGGTGCAAGCAGACAGCCTCTAATACCTGTAATATAAATGGTAATAGTGCCAAGCTTCTTCTGAATCCCAAAGAGCCAACCTGGGAGTTTTACCTCAGACGAGGCCTGTTATTCCTCCCTGGGCTTTGTCTCTAAAGAATGCACTGTGCACACCACACTTTGCCAAATTGAATTTATCCCGTATTGACATCTCTCCAGGTCCCACGGTTGGAGGCGCACACACACACACACACACACACACACACACACACATCACATCACACTGACATTCACAAGGACAGACATGAGGGAAAACCTATTGCTTTATAGAGCAGGACCCAACGTGTGTGCAGTGAGGACAGACCAAACGACAGGAGTGTGTATTTATGCTTGTATTAAACAGCACAAAGCTAATTAACACAACTAGCACAAATAATATGTGACAAACATCAAACATAGACATACAAGGCATCAAAGCTTTCTAACAGGGTGGGAATATATATATATATATATATATATATATATATATATATATATATATATATATATATATATATATATATATATATATATTTTTATTGAATTACATTTAATAAATACACACATACAGTATAATATAAATAGTAATGTTGTTGATACACCCTTCATATATATATATATATATATATATATATATATATATATACTGTATATATATGAAGGGTTTGTCAACAACATTACTGATTTATCAGTTTCTTCTGGCTGAAGCAGAAACGTAAACGCCTGACCGCTGAATCTCTTTTTTACTCACAAACGATGCACATTAAGTTGGCTAAACGAGCAGCAGTGATTCCTCATTTGCTCTTCTTCATCAAAAGCGCAACTCTCTCATACTGCAATTAACCAGACCACCTTAAAGAGCACCTCACGGGGGTCACAGGACCATCTAGAGTATAGATTATACTGTACGAGGTCACAGCTTCGCGACTGCCTGTGAAGTGCTTCGACCTTCTAATGAACCGTTCCTCAATTCTCGCCCCGGCACCAGAGCTTTTTAAACCACGCATCAAGGCCACACGGTGTCGCAGAGAGAGAGAGAAACGGATAGAAATGATTTTCTTCTCATCCTTCTTCCCAGAAAATGAAAGAGCAACAGAGACGCCCTGAGATCTGTAAAAGTGTCATGTGCCTTTTATTTCCCATTTCACGGGTATTACATCTCTTCATAAAATACGGGAAGCAGTGTTTTTGAGCAAAGAAAGGCAGGAGGGGACGGGATCTATGGCAAGATTATCAAAAATGGTATCTAGCAAAGCAAAGAACTGGGACAACATCTATTTGCCCTCCAGGTTTCACATGGCTTTTAAAGAATGGATGTGTTTTTCAGTGTCAGAGGAGGCAGAGAGGAAAATATAACATTATGTCAGGAATTGGATGTGCCCCTTTTCTTGGAAGGGCAATAAAAATACGAAGATTGAAAAAAATGGCACGGCATGAATCCGTTATCTAAAAAGATTTTATAGGATGCAGTTCGGCGACAGAGACGGAAAGCATGCAGCAAATGCATTACAGTGGAAAATAACTAATTTATGGCACAAATCCAGCTTTTGTGGAGTTGGAACACTGGAAAAATGTGATATAAACTCACTTAACGTCAGAAAATATATATGGTTTGTGTTGAGGCTTCAGTGCTAATTTGTTTTTAAGTCATTACTTTGGGCCTTGTGCGAACGAACGACATCGGGAATTTATGACATGTCATTATAGTGCATTAACATTGTTGAAGTGGAAAATCGTTTTCCACTTGAATAATGCTTACAATGTTTAAGCTCCATGGTTTTTTTCCCTCTGTGTGTGTGTGCTGTGACACGGATTCCTCTTTTCATTCCATATTTAACTGTGTGCTGCTCTGTGTGTTGTGTGTGTGTGTGTGTGTGTGTGTGTGTGTTAATGCACCCTGGCTAAACAAGGAAAAGCCGTCCAGGCTTATAAGTGAAAGTAAATCCTTTACACTTGTGTGTTTGTACAGATGTGTGCATACTGTTACTTATATTATTTATATCCCACACATACTCGAATAGTTTACGATTTGGGTGGCACTAAATATGCATATTCTTTCATTTGGTCTCTGACATAAAATTTGGCCCTGAACCTAGTATGTATTAGGAGCCTCTTTAAAGACAAAATTAACAACAGATTTAGATAAAAAAAAAAAAAAAAAAAAAAAAATATATATATATATATATATATATATATATATATTTTTTATCTAAATACATAATTGACCGCATTAAAAGAAAAATATAGGAAGCACATTAAATGTAAATAAAGTGTGTACTTTTAAGGTTCCAGAAAGGTTCCAAAAAATCACTTTTATTAAAATGTAAAATTACAACTAATTTGTATTTGGGATGAAATTAATTCATATTTATTTTGGTTGTAAATTTGCCTGACAAAATTGTTACACTGAATGACATTTTAGTGGGCGTCTTTTGTAAATGAGGGAAAAATGTATCATGTTTAGTTTTGGCTCAGAAAAACCAAAACAAAATTGCAATTAAATTACACATAAAACAAACAAAACAAAATTGGGAAAAACGACAATATTTAAAGCATTATTACACATTCTTTTTATGCTTATATTTTTGCCTTTGTATTATTACTTTTTTTAATAACCACAGAATTACCACTTGCACCTCTTTAACCATAAATCATCATATAAATGTAGTCACAATAATACAGCAATCATTGTGATACGCGCGAAAAATGATTCATCAGACTGATTCGTCTTTTTGACCAGTATCTTTAGCCTTTGCGCTATGCTGTGAATCGTCTATCTGGTGTTCCCAATCTAAAAAAGTACTGCTCATTGTGCTACATTATCAGCAAATCATGGGCTTCTTGTTCACGCGCACCGATTTTGAGTGAAAAGTGCGTTATTTGGGGCTCATTTTGTAAATGTTCATTTAAAAACTCCTCTCGGGGTCAAACTAGGAACGCGACGAGAGGGTCGAGATACGTCTATGAGCAACTCCTTCGTGCTTTGAGCCGCTGCACGGCACGCCATCAGAAACACGTTTTCGGTGGAAATGACCTTTTAGCGTTCGATCCCATCAAACGATCTTCGCAACCAGTGAACTCGAGAGAAAATGTCGAAAGCACGGTTGTCGCGTACAAGGACGAGCCATCGGCCCAGCAGAAGGCATGTTACGCGTAGGCGGCGACCTCGCGATTCGCCCGAGAGGCTGAAGCGAGCTGTTGTAAAATATTTACGAATTAATAGAAAATCCGAGATGACACGTCGCCTGTTGGGATGCGTTGTTCCATTACATTTGTGTATCCCCCAGTGCACCAGCTGGTATTTAGACATTAGGAGGTGTCAGCACCGTAACGATGATTTTTCACGGCACGAGAAGACACCCAGATGCTGCTTTCAAAAGGTTAGCGGGCCACCGTTACGAGAATATGTGTTATCTCAGCTAAAACGCCTTGTTGTAATTTAGTTTGTTAGACTTTTTACTTTTCGGACTATTCAATAAACACCCCAAGTTCCGGTGTCTGCATATTCTGTGTCGGAGCTGATAACGCTTTAGACGTTTAGCGGAGGGTTTTTGGTTATTGCGGGCCTGCAAGCCCCACAAAGAGACGGATAAAAAAAGGACGACAGCTGCTTTGTCAGGTCAATTTTCAATAAGAAAAAAAGGAAATGAAAAGAAACGCTGACAGTGAAAGCACCATAACTGTAGACATGCCTGTACTTGAGGAAACCTACGCTTATTTCCGTGTGGCTCGTTCCCGGTCGCGTTCTCTCTTTTCGGGCTATCTTCGCATCAGGTAATATTTTGGAATGCGCTTTCTCTTGCGCCGACTGCAAAGGCTGATGGGAAATAAAATTCAATTCATCAATGCCACGTCTTATCTCTGATACCCACAGCGGTGTGTGTTGGCTTCTGTGCCCCCCATCACATGTGTTAATTTACTTTGTGCTTCTCTTATCGGCGCAGGTGGACAAAGGCCTCGGTGAGAGCCTCTCTCTCGCTCTCGTAGCAGCCGTTCCGAGCGTTTATCATCGAGCCGGCCGGACAGAGGCTTCGGCCGTGATTAAATGGAATGCTGACCACCTAAGCACCGTATCCCACAATCCAGCGGCTTACCTGACCTCGCTCCCCTCTGCAGTTTTAAATTCGGACTGCGTCGACGATAAGAGAAACACAGACAACAAGCCCAAATTTCATCACCGCGCTCGACGCCCCTGGCTACAACACAGACTCCAGCACTCCAGGAAACCTTTGGAAATAACGTTCACACACCCAGCTATTTTCTGCTGCATTCTGGAGGAAAATCTACGTTAATAAAGTGTTGAAAACGGTGCGAGCAAAAATGAAGATTCTGACAGTTTACTCGCAGTAACGCAAACCTTTCTTTGTTTCCTTAGAGCGCAAAAAACGAGATGCTTTGAGGAATGTTCAAGGTGCTCTTTTCCATATAATGAAAGGTACAGAAAGGCTACACAAAAAAAAGTAAATTAAGCGTCATAAATAGCTATATTTTAAATGAGCCTTAAAATGAAGATTAGTCACCGAATCTGGAATTTATTAATAAGACACCAAACCAATAATGCCAAACATCATTGGCTGCAAAAAAAACGTATCGTAAACAATTGGAAGAACTAAAAAGAAAACGTATAAACGTATAAAAATAAAAACAGAAAAGTCTCAAATAAAATATTACTACCGTATTACTACCGTAGCACCGCTTTTCAGATTATTTTCAAATCATGCATATAATATATGATAGCTGTGGTAAAAAAACAAAACAAAAACTAATTGTGCTATTTCTCACAAATCTATAACTTTAGAAGACTTGAAATGGAGTGTCTAATTGTGTGGGATATTTATATGTAATTTTTCACCATTTTTTTTAAAGATTGACAGCTAGTAGTCACCGTTCATGAAGGCAAAAAAAAGCTTTCCTACTTTCATTTTTGTTTTGTTTCCAGCCAAAATATCGAAAATTTCTAAATCAAGAAGGATTTTCTAGACAATTATTATCTTATTTTGAGAAAAAAAGTTTTTGCTTAAAACAAGCAAAATTAACTGCAAATGGGGTGAGCAAAATAAACTTTTTCTGTTTAAAATAATTTTGCTTATCATATTATTTAGCTTGTTCTGAACAAGACTCTGAAATTACAGTACTTTGTCATAAAGTCCTTCACGATTAAGAATTTTGGCTGAAATGATTAAGAATTTTGCCCCGCGATGTGCAGCTTGAACATTCTTTCAAACGTCTCCTTTTGTGTTCAACAAAAATCATAGGTTCAGGACAACGTATATTATAAATTAATTCATAGAAATGTCTTCTTGGTTAAACTCTCTCTTTAAGCAGAGCTGAGAGCATTTAATTCTCATCGGTCCTCGAGTTAACTATTCAAAAAAAAAAAAAAAAGTAACAAAAATGCGATGTGTAGGGAACGCGTACAGCTTTGTGAATGACAGGCGATCCAATTCTATCAAAATACATCTAGATCACTGTGACCGTTTACACACCACCATATCGTCCCCCAGAACCCCGGCAGCCAGTTTAAATATTATCCTGCCATTATTTATTTGGGTGATTTAAATGTTATAATAGCATTTGTTCTGAGCAGTGACGGCGACCTCTGTGTGACTGTCATCTCGGATTTCGACACGCAGAAAAAGACACGGGTTAAAGATTAATAGACGAAATGCGCGAGGAGTCGATTTTTGTGGCGCCTAACTTATTCATGAGGAAATAACGGGCCTTTAGCCACGCTAAAGCGTGAGTGAGTGTGTGTGATCTCAGACAGCAATATAAGTGTTATCAGGATAAATGCTGCATGGAGGCTGATGCCCGCCTGATTGAAGATCCTACGCCTCTCTGAATGTGACTGGCATACTAAACGGAGATTTACAGTTAAAACAGCCGGCCCGAACACAGCAGGGCTGCACTTAATCATGCCATTCAGCGGTCTTATTAGAGAACAATTACTAAATGGCAGGCCTTGTAAATCATAAATCATTCATCAAGATGACTCTGAGAAAATGAGTGCGGCATTTTGCAGTGAGACGCCAATGGCCTGCCTCATGTGTATTCATGGGAGTGTAGGTAGACGTTGTGCAAAGCTGTTGCCGCCTTCATCTGTCATGAAAAAACCAAGACCTGAGCCACCAGAACAGGAAGGGCTCTTGGGAAATATATTAGTGTGGACTTCAACGTCTGGATTCTGGTTTGGCAGATGGAGTTATGACTGTAAAGTCAGAATAAGCGGCAATTGTTAGGACTTGTTGACAAACAATTTAACAGAACGCTTTGTTATATATTATATCATTAATTAATTGCATTAATTAATATATTATTAATTGCATCCAAAAAAAAGTTATTTTTTACATTATATATGTACTGTATGTGTACTGTGTTTATCTATTATGCATATATAAATACACATATTCAGTATATATTTTAGAAAATATTTACTCGTGTATATTTTATGTACAGAATAAATATACACAGTACACAGTACAAAACTTTTATTTTGTATGTGATTAATACGATTAATTGTTTGAAAGAACTAGTTTTAATATATATTAATATTAATACAGTCGAAATGGAAATCACATTTAGCGGCAAAAAAAAAGAAGACCTTCATTCTAGTTCATTCGGCTCTTGAGAAACAAGCAAAAATGTAAATATTCTTATAATAGAACCTCCAGGCGGACGGGTGTCATTTCTAACATACAAGCGTATCTAATACTCCTTGATTTCACATCCTGTCTCAAGTTAAAGCTCCGGCTATGCATCAAATAGACATCATCGGGGTGTGGAAGGCGGGGGCAGATTATGAACCTCCTCATCTTGGCTCATGAATATTAATCAGGTGATGTAACGTTCAGCCAGTAGTCACAACCGATTTACGGAGGTCCGGTAA
The DNA here is from genome assembly GCF_018831695.1 of Puntigrus tetrazona. Taxonomy (NCBI): domain Eukaryota; kingdom Metazoa; phylum Chordata; class Actinopteri; order Cypriniformes; family Cyprinidae; genus Puntigrus; species Puntigrus tetrazona. Next base: position 2,039,502 of record NC_056709.1, read on the forward strand.
ATGGGCGCTAGCCCTAGTAGAATTACCGCTTACGGCTTGAGCCTTCGTTCAGTCGACTGCTGATGCAACCAGCTGGCAGATGTTTCTGCTTGGTCTAAAAGTCTTAAAGCAGACGGATGTCATTTCGATTACCTAAGTGGTGGCTGAGATTTGGGATCATTCCACCAAGTTTGCCATCTCTGACGTTATGATTTCTGACACCCAGACACTTTCAGGGAAGAAAAATCGTGGTAATAAGAAAAATATGAACTAAAACCTTTCGGTATCGGCCGCCTGAAAACGCGTTTCTGCTTGATGCGCTGGTGTGAATATGCGCACCTCCGCTAGGAGGCGCTAGACTGTAACTCCCCGAAGACGAAGCGGAGCCTGCGTTCCTTTGCTCTGTTGCCTTCGGTGTCTGTAGAAGTGTCATTTGACAGACATCTGTCACAGCTCATCTCTTCCACACCCTGTCAACTCCCTCTCCCTCACTTCCTCTTTCTCTCCCTGACCTCCTCGGGCTGTTTAGCATGTGTGAGTGAGCAAACCGCTTCAGGAGGAATAGAAAGACATGAAGGGTGAATTTCTGCCTTTATCGCTAAAATGTCTACTTCAGTGCTTCCCTGCCTCGTTCCTGTAGGTCCCTCAAAAGTACACATTTTAGTCTCCTTTATGTAACGCTATCATTTCAGAATATTAATGAGTGACTGAGAAACTTGTGCGTCTGACGGAGGCATGTGCAAAACCGTATATTCTGAATGACTAGTCACTGATGCAGGGGTTTTAAAGAGACTTTGCTATGTTGGCTTTATACCTCTGTTCGTCCTTCTGAACACGAATGAAATTTTTTTGGATGAAAACTTTTTGATCCTGCACAGACTTGCACAACTAGCACGTCTGAGACCCAGGAAGGTAGTGAGGACCTTGTTAAAATAGTCCATGTGACATTGGAAATTGCTGTAAAAACATCTGATTTCATTTTCTAAACAAACGAACAAACAAAAACCCAGCAACAATCAAGACAAACCTCATTTACGGATTAGGCAGCTGGTAAATGTCTAGTTGACCATTTCTAGCTGTCCCCAACGATAACATAAAAAGAGAACTCAGAAATGTTCTCAATCCATAGTGAATAAAATTTGATGATTACAAGTCCATTACTGTATGCTTCTATTATAAATATATAATGACTACAGGAACTAGAGTACCCTTGTAAATGTATAAATGCATTTTAAATGTGTGTATATGTATATAATCTCCATTTAATATGTACCACCTTAGGAAAGACTTAAAACTATGCGTAACTGCAATGATGACACACACACAAACACACACACACACACGCACTGCTATTGATAATACCATGATCTGAGAAGATATTATAACCCATATCAGCCAGACTCGTGAATATTAATAAGGTGACATAACATTTACCTAATTAATATTCATGGTCTCCCGTGGATTTCCTGAATGCTTTAGGTGGACACTAACCATATTAGGATTACTGCTAATTGCTTATAAATTGATGCGTTTCACCTGCAAATACATTTTAATTGACCAGTCGGTTCCAACATCGACCTGATTAATAATGAATAACGTCTTTTACCACTAGCAGAGTTTGAATTGTCTATATGTATATCTGCAAGGTTCAGATGCAAAAGCTTCTAAAAGCGAGATAAAGCCATTGACTGAATGCTCTCCACACATAGTAAATGTTCATCAAGTACTTTGACTTCAAATGCACTAAACGCCAGCCTCAAGCCATTGAGAAGTACCAGCACTAGCAAAGACGCACATCCAAAGAAATCTTTATATCCCCACCCCCCCAAAAAAAAAACAGTTTACTTCTATCCAGGGAATTAGAGTAAAGACCAATGTGTTCCTTTCCTAAATCCCTCAAGTTTGTTTTTTAGCTGTACAAAACACTCCGGAGGAGGGCCTTTTGTCAACGGCGTGAAGCCCCTGGATTACCATACATCTGGAGGGTCCGCTTGACGGACGAGTGAAGGATGGAGAACGCTCTCCCCAGTGATAATGACAGTGATCTGGCAGCTCTCGGATTGAAGTCAAGGGCCACTGGGTGCTCCGTCAAAAGAAGCAGTGCTGTCGGTCAGGCTCTGAACAGCCCTCCACAGGGGGCAGCGTTTAATTACCTCAGGTCTCCAGTCGACTCTCCAGCTAAAACAAAAGTAATTGCCACACTTCAAAAACAAAAACACGAAAACTTCTTTGGTTAACAGGGCCAGGGCGACTCAGTAATGCAGAATGCTTCGTGGAGGAGTAATCTGTATGCAAAGCGGGAGAACTTGGCAGTGTGCGGTTCCCTGAAAATCTCAGTTTGATGATCTAAGCAGAGCTGTAATATTACCCTGTTAAGATAAGAGACAAACAAAAAAACCAATCAACAAATAAACAAGTCCCGAATTCGGGATTCTGGCTCACGGTGCCTGATCCTAACAATCAACGGCGAACAAAAGCAGCTTTTAGCGTCTTTCTGTGAATTCTAACGTTCTTTGTTTAGTCTCGAAAACCAATGACTGTCATACCGGTGTACACACACCATGGGAGGTGTTTATTACAGTACCTTATCAATATTAGAAAAATACGTATTAGCTTTAAATGGATTTAAATTGCAAATCGTGAATAAACTTGTAAGGAAATACAATGTGTGTAGGAACATTTAGGAAGGCAAAGTGTTTCGATCATTGTCAACTGATTTGTTCAAAACACTGATTCATTCACGTTTTGTTAATTTCATTATTTTAGTTCAATCATATTCATATTGCATTGTGCTCCCTTGTTTTATTTTAATCATGTCCACGTAGTACTAACTTATACATGCATGTATTTTTAAAAATATATAAGTACAATGCAAAAACAAGTATTATTTATTTAAAATGCAATTACATAGTAGTTAAAACCACCTAATATTAAGTGAGATCCTAATTTGAGCATTAATTTTAATTGAGCTAAATGAGAGTATTGGTTTATTGGAGTAATGGTGCAACTAAAACGAGAGAACAAATTCTTAAATTGTGGTTCCAAAGCCTTGTTTTTGGCACCGTATGAATTTATTCAGCAATGAAACAAGCGATTGTCTGAACGAGAGAGTCATTGAATCGTTTTTCATTCAGAAACGTGGATAGCAGTCATTCCGCTTGGATTTAGTTTGGAACTATTTCCCTTTTAGACACAGTAACTAGAAAACGTTTCTTAGTGTGAACTTTATTCACCAGCTGCATGCAAAAGTAGCATTTTCAGTAACGTTGTGCACTTGTATAAAATTGTGTAGATGACACCGTTACTGGCAAGTGGCTTGAATAATCAGTAAAAAAAAGAGAGAGAGAAACAGAAACACAAAAGCAACCACAACAACAGCAGCAACAACCCTCCATCTCCAGTCTTTCAATATTTCTTCAGTGGTTCTAATTAGTGTAATTAATTCAGTTTAATGAGCCCTCTTCTCTCAGTCTACACCCTCTAAATCATGTCATGACCACTTTATAAGGAAACTGAATGAGCAGTAGGTTTTTGTAAATGGCTTTAATCCACAGGTGACGCTATTGTCTATGAGAGCTGCGTGAAGGATCGGGGTCTGAGAGCTTTCACGAAGAGAGCACAGGCCAAAACACATGACGTCATGCCAGGAAAACCACGAGCCCCACTGCTGATAGTCTTAATTAGCTTTCTGACTCAATTAGTTTCGTTAATGAGCGTGTTGGTTGTAAGCTAGCGTTCTGGCTGGTGAAGACTAATTCATAATAAGCCACACTTCACTTCAGCTCTGACCTTTTTTTCCTTCTTGTTATTCTTTTTTTTTTTACCTTTAGCATTTCTCTTCTTGTCATCGGTTTCTGCCGCATCTGTGATGTTCCTAACTCTTCTTTCTCACGTCTGCCTCTTTGTCTTTTTCTTTGTACGGCTGGGATTGTGTAACAGAGTGAAAAGAGCAGCCTCATCTACATTCTCTGAGCTTCAGGCTCAACTCACATCGACTACAAGACACTAAATGTGACAGACCAAACAAGTCAAACACACTACAGACAGACATCAGAGAAACCTAAACACAGATCGCTCTTGTGAGACCATCCAAAAGTCGCTCTGAATAAAACATGCCTGCTTTATTTGCCTCTGAAGCTACCTGATTAACTGATCACTTGCTTTCTTGAAGGACGCATGATATATGTTTGCAAATGCAGATCTGTAAAACGGATGGCATGCGTTTGATTCGCTAAGAAGGAATGGCTTATAAGTGTTGTCGTTTAGAAATCGAGAGGATTAGACGGGCTCCGGTGTATGGTTTTGATTCGCTAATATGAACTGGTTCGTCAACAGATTTTGGAGTCATGTGACCCTGGGCCACAAAACCAGTTTTTAGTCGCTGGGATATATTTGTAACAACAGCCAAAATGTAATTGTATAAGTCTATATGATTAATTTCGAAAACTGCTAAATCTTTAGCATGTTAAGTAAAGATCATGTTCCATTAAGACATTTTGTAAATTTCCTACCTCATTTTTGATTAGTAATATGCATTGCTAAGAACTTCATTCAACTTTAAAGGGGTTTTTCTCAGTATTCAGGATTTTTTTGCACCAAATATTGTCCTAACCTAATAAACAATACATCAATGAAAAGCTTCAATACATCAATTATTCAGCTTTCAGGGTTTTTTTGGTCCATGGTCACATATCTGGGTATCATTTGAACTGCACTGTATGTGTTATAAGGATGTGATTCACTAATAAAAATTGGCTCATAGGAGGACATTCTGAATTAGTTAGACTGCACTCTTGTGCTGTATTGGTATTATTAACTAAATTCATCAAGTTTAAACCTAAACGTTAAAACTTGCTTGCATGAGTAATTTGTTCTGGCATAAGTTTTACTACACTGGTCATGCTGTATGGATTTGATTTAATAAAAAAAGAACTGCCTCCTAATGGTCATTCATTCAGGGATCAATTGGACTACATAGTCATGCTGTTTCATTTTAGTTTTGATACGCCAAAAAAAAATAATTAAAAAAGCTCAAAAGAAGAAGCTTTTTTCATTTTGATCTGGTTTTGAATAAAATCGTTTATGAATGTGCTAAAACGACTGTCGCACATTGGCCCCTCACAGCTGCAGCAAATCTCTTTCCATTAAAGTAAAATACTATGATTTGCTTTATATTTAATACAAGATTCATAATGTCTCCTAAATTCTTTTTTCCAATTTTCAATGTCTGGTTCGAGCAAGCAACACCTCCTCACTGTGACTAGAAGAACCAAGCAGAGGAACTTGGGTGCCGATGAGATTTCTATTGCGATGACATCATCACACCAAGCCACATCAAACTGCCAATGAGAGAGGCGCTAATGCAGGCCAACGAACACATATTTCACTCTCGAAATTAGCTTGGGCGGGAGGATGTCAATAAAACTACGTCCACCAAACCAAACAATATTCATCGCACTTAAGGTTGAAAGACAAGCCAAACCCTGATCACTTGCATATTTGAGGCTGGGTGATAAAACTAGTTCCATGTGTGCACGAGAGGTGCCAGGCGACCATAATGATAAATCAGAATTGCAAAGAAAGACACAAGCAGACAGTGATCAGACCCAAGAGAGAGCTTGTCTCCATAATGTCCTGTTCAATCAATACAGGAACGCCCTTTACACGCTTCTATAAGAGACGGCCAAGCATTCTTCTTCTCTGATTCATCTCGCCTTCCATCTGTGTAAAGACTACCGAAGTCCAGATAAAGCTTAATTTAGAATTCTGAGAGCTGTGACTCAACGTCCAGACGCTCACTTCTTTTCTTTGTCTGTTTATTAAAAAATACACTAAAGAGCAATTAATTAATTACTTTTAAATACGCCTCTTCTATGATGAACGCGTTTTTTCATTTTTGAATTAAAATTATTACTATTCTTGAAATTTTCCACATTTTGGGCCAGATTGAACAATAGCTTGCGCCAGCACGAACCATCTTTTGTCTTAAAAATATTAATGTCAGGATTTACTTTTTAAGAAATTGCACTGAAAACGTATAGACACAGTTATTTTTGTGCATGACCTGGCTGAATATCGAGTTTTCCTTTTAGATGCAATATGTATTGAGTATCTATTTTTTTTTTTTAAACCACAGCCAGCGTTTTTGACAATTTTCACAAAAATTTCATGGCCCCCAGGATATGCGTAATAGCGCCCCCTAGCAGCTAATAGTGAAAACGAGAGAATTATTAGTGTGGCAGGGAGGCGTTGTCTCTTGAATAATGCAAAATTCATTTTTTTGGTGGGAAAAGAGTTCAAATGAATCACGCAACGCAATATACTAACATTTGCGCCATTATTTAACACTCAAGGCACATGTTGTCTGTGACTGTGTCAAGATCGATACAAATTTTATATAAGATAATTTGACATTTCTTTGACAAAGATAGTAATATAATATGTTGTGTGACTATATTTATACATATATTCATACCTTTACATAGAGATGTGCACGCACTTAAAATGTGAGGAAATATGTTATTAATTCTTGTTGATTACACCACACGGCATTTTAGCACCATGAAATTAGATTCTTTTTACGCTAGAATTTTCTCTTTTTTATTGAGGGCACTCATACTTTTTACTGTGGCAAGATATCCTCAAAGCACCACAAATCTTGGGCCATTTGAAATTTATAGTGTTGTTAAAACATTGCTCTAATGTTCTTGAGACAAATTCCAAAGTAAGAGTGTAATTGCAAAAAGTAGCATAGCAGGCAAAATAAAGCAAGTAGGCCAGAGTTGGGAGCTTGCGGAGCTGGGTTGTTTAGATATGGAACAGACGTTGGAGAGAGATTAGTTGGGACTCACCTCCACAGGGAATCTCCTGCCATTGATGCTGTGCTCCGAGCCGTCGGAACCATTGCTCTGGCCCCAGTGGAACTCCACCTTCTCAGCTTTGAAGCGGCCTGGTAGCCCGGCTCCTCTCACAAAATAATCGTCCTTCAGGAAGATCGCCACTGTGAGGTGCAGAGAAAAGGAAAGAGGGTTAAACAGGGAGAAACTGTGAGATAAAGAACACTTTCTTGGCATGTACATCAACCAAAATGCCTTCCAAGGACCAATGCATTTCTGACTGAAAATAAAAGAAATGACTGGAGGACACTTCATTTCAGTATTTGTGATCATTCATTTAGTTTGCTTAGGGACATAGGCTGAATATTAAATGTACTTTCTTTTCTGCTATTGCTGTTGTCCTCAGAAAGCCAGGTCTCAAATAAAGCAGTAATTTGGCTGAGAGAAGACATTTCCCCCTCACACCATTTCAAATTGCTTTTTTGATTCCTTTTGTTATTTCATAAAACCCGAGCCATAAAAAAAGAAGCAACCCATAGTGAAAGCTCTTCCATCCAAGAGCATTTAGATTCACAAATTGGTCTTTCGCACTAGGACCGGACTTTAATTAATGAGTGCGACCTTAAATAGCACAGCATTTGTTGGACAGATTTCCTTTTCTGATTGAATTTCAGAGTGATTTTTTTTACTTGCCGCTTGCCACAAGAGATTTGTGTCCTATTTAAAAGAACGGCTCCTCTGAAACCTCGCTTGTAATCTTACCGAAACAGGCTAGTGTCCAACCGCTGAGATATTGAAGCAATCAACTGGTGGCAGTCTGAATCCGTCACCACAGCAACGTGGAGTGACTTGGAGGTGCCAGGGGCAAAAGTAAGATGGCAGGACACACTTTCGCACAAACACACACTCTCGAGCCTGGGAAAAAACAACACCGGTCTCTGTGCTTCTCTCAACTCCTCTTTAAGTTGTTTGGTCTTTTGTTGATTTCTTTGACGTAATCCGACATGAGAGGGAGCATCGGTTTCATTAGTTATTCCAGCTCTGAGCTTCATGAGCTTTAACAAACAGGCAGGAATTAGACAGCTAAGCCAGCAGGACCTTGGAACAGCAGCATGTGAAAACTAGGCCTCGCCTGCCAGCAAATCCTTGATCAATGCAAATGTTTCTTCAAGGTTCCAAGATCTCATGAATTTCTTAAGTTTAATTTGGCGGGGGTCTGTGAGAAGCTTGTGCACCAGGCAGTCCAACAACACAAACTCACGCTCTCACTCGGAAAAAACACCTCTATCTTTGGAAGAGCATACTACTTCTGCCACATACAGTATGGATCCCGTGCACAGTAGGTGATTTAAGAATGCATGAAATAGAACCAACCTCACTGTGAGAAATACTATACCGCTGAATGCAATGTGCTTGAATATAAGGCATCTTTAGGTAAAATTGGATTAATAGGAAATTAATTTATTATATAGTTATCATATCAATAACTAACAATACCTGACTATATCATATCAAGTCATCTTTTTTTAATTGAGATGCATACATCATCTGAAAGCCGAGTAAATAAGCTTTCCATTGAGGTAGGGTTTGTTACAACTAAACAAAAATCTGTAATTTTGAGCCAAACAATGTATTGTTGGCAATTGCTATAAATTTATACCCATGTTCCAGGGTTACATATTTATTTCTTATGGTTAGAATAAACAATCACTTGCTTACTTAATTACTGAATTTATTTATTTTTATTTTAACTTTTAAACTTTTAATTAACAGAAATCTATCCACCTTTCAGTTGTATATAATCATATATATATGTATAATTCACACACACTGTACACTGGTCTATAGAACTATATTCTACGCAGTATCCAGTGAGCAAATACGCTAGTATTCCAACTTCCCTTTTTCCACATTATTTCCTTTTCGGGACATCTCTAATGAGTGTTTCGCTCAAGGTGAGAAGGTCAAGGGTCACTTGACGTTGTAGTCGTCTATAGAGAAAATGATTTAAAACATTGATTGAGTCATGCATTATTCAGAGGTGCCAGGTTTGTAGGTTTATTGTGCCGCCCTGTTCCAGGTGATTATTTCGCTGATAAAACACTCATGTGTCAGTTATAAATAGCAGAGCAGCTCTCCATTATTCATGGGACAACAGCGGGACATTTGTCTTCCTCTGCACGGATTATGTTAAGGAGGGAAACGCTGGGCAATTCGTGTCTGTATTTACTTCCTCAATATGCTCTGCTGCAGTACGGCTTAATGGTGCAAGACTGTAGCATGAAAACTGAGTTTGTGTGTGAAAAGTTCAGGGGAGGAGATCAGGCCGTAAAAGTTTGATAGAGCTTGAAAGTATGAGAATTAAATACTTCGATGCTGCCACTGGCATTCACTACTTTCACATTGAGCTCTGGTGGCCACATGGGAAATAAAGGATCAAGTCCTGCCTGCAACAAATCCATTTCCCTTACAAATCTCCTTATGTTTGATGACATGATGGGTCTATGTACTTTTTTGTTGTTGAACTATCCTCAAAATGGTGTATTTACCGGTTTTGCCTGTATTCTTCATTGATGTCTTGTTGGATGACTCAGCATCAAACCCATCCAACGTAAGTTCCTGGAACTCCATTGAGACCTTGGTGTCTTGGTCGGCTATATTGATCGGCGATTGGTTTCTCTCCTGACACTCAGGAAAAGCTGCCGCCCACCCTGTATCTGGTCCGTACGTCCCTGCAGAAGAAAAAGACAGCAAATCAATGGATCATCACACTGCAAACAGAAGCCGAAGTGCTCCCAGACTCGCTTTATTCTTCATAAATGCCAGTCAAAACACGCTAGAGCCGTCCTGAGACGACCACCTGTCTGTATGTCTCACAAAAACAGAAAAGCTACATGAAAGCAGTAAGACTTTAATCCAAGACCTTTGAAACATCCAGATTAAAGTAGACACGATTTCTATTTATTTTTAATTCAGCTAAGAAATGTTTAAAAACATTCAATAGAGAAAAATATGGAGACAGTTCTTAGTCTCAGTTTATTCACCGTAAACCTAATACCATTCTGCTGTGGCCCAGTAATTTGTTTTTTAAATCACGATTAATTAGATTAATTTGTTCCCTTTTTTTGTCAGTTTCTTTCAAATTTGACCACATTCTGCCAATTAATTCACTCATTACGTTTGTTAATGCTGTACACAAAGCAGCATGGCATTATAGGCATTAGATGCCTGATAAAATGAAAATGAGGCCAATCGACCAATCACAGCTTCATAAAAAGGAGTGGTTTGGAAAATTAAGTCATTGAGCGAATCGATTTGGGAGTCATTGAGCAACTAAGGTAAAACTAAATGCATATTATAATACAATGAAAGGACTAACAAAATCAAAATATGAACCTTTCATTACCCATAATACGGGTACTTTGATTCATGGCCTCTATGTCTTGTTTTTGGCTCCAAGAAACTGGACTGTTACATGATCTAGCCCAGCATTACATTGTAACTTTAAAGTACAGATGCTGCACAACAGTTATCAAAAGTAAAAATACTCTTGCTTCCAAACTCACCAGAGTTGAACACTTTAAAGGCAACTTTTGAGTAGCATGACATTACACCAGCTGCTTTCAAAGCTATGTAGCTTCCAGTAACAAGCTATTTCGTCCAACAATTAACTTTACAGCATATCATAGTTTGAAAGTACCTTTCCAACTACTGTGTCGAACTATCAGTGATCAGTGTCACGACGAATAGACCCTTGTCAACGCATACACAATAAGTAAGCACAGGCAATTTTACTTGAGCAGATAAAATGAGACAAGCAAACAAGACAAGGATATTTTAAGAGTCCATTAAACTCTCTAGCACGGTTAGAAGCATCGCTTGGCTTTGCTCACAGTTAAAGCCTGCCAAATCATAAATGCACCTTTCAGAGCAATAACCACATCCTGATGAGACTCTATATTGCCAGAGTGTGAGTGTGTGAGTGTTTTTCTCAGACTTGGTGAGAGGTGAGCAGCGGTCCACAAACAGCTAAACAGAAGGTCCATCCCTAATTGAAAGCAATCCTCAGCTACCGGCCTTTAAGATGAATTTGTCGACAATTACCCCAGGCCTGCAAGCATCCGGAGCAATCCGAAATGCGTATTTCATCAAATTAGGATTCATCCTCCTCAGCCTCTGCCCTCACTGCGGCCTTGGGGCATATTGATTGGCCGGGTCTGGGTTTCATATGGAGCAGCAGAGTGCTATAGATCCGGGCAGCACTGCTGGCTAATGAAAGAGAGCGAGGACTTGCGTGTGAAGAGATTACTCACTCCTTAATGCAGCCCTAACAGGGTTAGAAAAACTGCACACGCAAACTTAATCCCAACCACACCTCAGGATACGCATCTCAGATGAGAAAAACAAAGGTCCGAGTACATAACCCTGCCCCTGAGCAGAAAAAAAACAGATCGGTACTATTTCTTTCTTATTTGTTTTGCTGGGTTTATGTGTTTATTTGTTCACCCATTTTTCATTTGTTTACCTATTAAGCTCTGTCCACTTAACATTACCATGTTTATGATATCGTATTAGCCTATCTGTTTTAGTCTCAAAATTTACTTTTTACCAAATATGCAAATTCAACGCCTTATTAATGTTTCAGAATACACTTTGTAAGTACTTGCTGTATTCTTAGCATCGCCACAAGGAGTGTATGGACCTCAGTCGGGGGAGAAACCAAATTTTAGTGCAATTCTATTCAAAATAAAGCTTTAGAGTCAGTCATCGTGATATAAAGCTGTATACTTTTGTTTCAATCAGTCAACAATCGAAAGCCTCTTTATTTTGATAGTCCACTTTAGACATTCTGCTATATATTAGTCATTTTGTAACTACCTGTCAGCTAATTTTCATACATTTGCAACTACGTGTCTACTAACTCTCAAAGTGGACTGTTAGGGTTGGTTTAGGGTTAGTACACCAAGTTGAAATATACTTGCAAAGTTTTCATAATCAGTATGTTGTGGACACATCAATATTAGGCAGCAAGTCTACTAATAATCTAATGATTGCTAGTTTATATTTACAGCAGTTGCCAGGTTACTTACTCTTAGTAGAATGTTTAAAGTGGACTATCAAAATAAAGTGCTAGAAACATCTGTGAAGCAAAAAAAATTGAATTCCGGAAAACTCTAAAAAATAACTTAAATAGCTTGACTTTGAATAGCTGAATGGAACAGGGCTTTAAACGTCACTTTATCGCCCCCTAGATTGGAGTTACATTACAAACAGGGTGACATTTTGCACCGCCATAGCCAGTCGTTCACATTAGTTTGTTTCTTTATGTTGCAAGTAGTTTGTCCAGCTGTCTATCAACTTAACCAGCAATCAATTCGAGCCTCCCTCCCTTCCTCTCCTCTAGTACAAACACACTTCGGTGACTGGTACAGTACGTGGAAAGCTATTCGCTTGAGGACGGTATCGAAGGTTCAACCCACTCCAACATTAAATGTTTTTGAGAGATCTCAGCCTCCTACTGTTTTGATTTACCCTTCATTCCTCCCTCCAGACAGAAAGGGAGGGAGCAGCGACCAGGTGTCAAATCAACATTTCATTCACCTCTGACCTCTCTCTCGGCAATCAATACTGCCTCTGTTCACAGTTTCCTTCTTTTTTTTAACTTTGTTGGGAGAGAGAAAGAGAGTGAGAGAAGCTGATGGATCTCCTGAAACGAGATTACATTTTGGGGCAAAAGACGTTAGCTTCGCTATGAAAACACACAACCACACTAACCATTGATTCTCTCAATTTTTAAAGGCATAGTTCAGCTGAAAGGGGGGAAAAAACATTTCATCATTTACTCTTTTGAAACCTCTTTGTCTGCCTCTCTTATTTAGAACACAAAATCTTGTCCCAGCTGAAGTAAAAGTGAAACAAAGCAGCTTGGACATTCTGCTAAATATCTTCTAATCATGTTTTTTCACAGAATCGAAGCATTTTTTTCTTAAATAATATATTAGGGCATTCTCAGCTTCATGTCCTGCCAAAATGTTACCTTAAATTTTTTTATTGAAATTTTTATTGTATTTTCGAATGCATTGATTCATATGGAAAAAAATGTCATGTCATTGAGCCAAGTCTGTGTACGCTCCGAATAAAACACAAAGCATGAAAAAATGCTTCTAAAACGAAGACAGCCGGAGAATGCAAACGGGTGAATTTCTTTCTCACTCCCTTGTCCCTTTTGGAACCATTCTGAAACAAGACGTGCCACTCAAAAATTCATCTGACAAGTACAACCATGCCCTCATCAAACTGTGTGAAAGGAAGACAGCAAAAGCAAAAGTCCTTTTCCCGCTAATGCTGCTGTTCTCATGCATATTTCACCATGAACTGTCTCCAAATCTCCAGAGAGTTGACGTGATTTAACAGAGAACTTGAGTGTAAATATACCTGAATACCGCGTTTGGCCCCCCCGGAGACAATGTGCTTTTCACCCAATTAGCGACAATTCTCAACACAGCTGTGTAACATACTGACCCCGAACCATTCGGACCGATGCAGGAATAAAAAGCGAGAGCAATCTACGTCGAAAACGAGAACATTTTAAGAACATTTTGTTTGCGCGATAGCAGCGTCGCGACCCGATAAACAAACACACCGTTCGGAAAGATTTGGCAGTTTGGATAGGAAAGAGACAGAGAGAGGGAAAGAGGGAGACAAACAACGAAAAAACAGAAAAAGATTTCGAAAATTCTCCTGTGGCTTCTCTTAGGGTTTCTGACGTGTCTATGATATGTCACACTAAGCCTGTCTCTCGGCTGCAGGTGCATTAGTGATGGGCCATAAATGTAGAGACGCGTGTGTCTGTGGTGTTTCTGGATTTACCCAGCTTGAATCCATCAGACTGTCTGGCAACCAGTGAACACTGGAGAGAAAGCGTTCTTGATTACAGTGCTCACACACACACACGCACAAATAAAAACGATGCTAAAAACGGACATATAAACCTAATAATAAGATTAAATAATAAAAAAAGTCATAAAACCATGCTTCTTGAGCACAAAATGGGCACATTATGAATTATTTATTAATTGTCATATTGTCTTAAATCGCTGGGGTAAATTTATTATAGCAATAGCCAAAAATACATTGTATGGGACAAATGACGGATTTTTATTTTATGCTATTAGGTAAAGATAATGTTTCATGAATATTTATTTTCACATTTTGTATTGTAAACATATCAAAAAAATGTTTGCTTAGTAATATGCACGGCTAATAACTTCATTTGTTTGCACCCTCAAACTCCAATTTTCCAAATAGCTGTATCTCGGCCAAATATTGTCCAATCCCGACAAACTATACATCAATGGAGAGCTATTTATTCAGCTTTCAGGTGATGTATAAATATTAATTTAGAAAAAAATGTATTTGAGGTCCAAGTAATGGTCACAGAAAATTCAGCTTTGAAAGAAATGAAAAATAAGAAGAATACAAAATACAAAATAAAAAAAAAAAAAAAAAAAAAAAAAAAAAAATATATATATATATATATATATATATATATATATATATATATATATATATATATATATATATATATTATACATTTATACATCATTTAAAAATACATTATTATTGTATATTTATATTTTATTAACTAAAATGATGTTTTATGTATAATAACATATTCGTTTGCAGCCCCATAGCACAAAGGGAAGGCCACTTGAGGAACCCTAGAGCACTTTCACTGAACACAAATCACGGTTTCCATCAGTCTGTTTATCGTCCTCCATAATGCACTGGACCCTATTAAAGAGGTGCTTCCTCTGACACGACTTCTACTTTCTTTAATTAGATCAATGATTGGGCTTAATTACTCAAATAGACTCTGTGGCATCGGCGCTGAAGCGATCAAAGCTGAGAAAGAGAGAGACCTGCGTAGAGAAACTGAAGTGTAGGCCTGTCATCGTCTCCACAACGGCCAGCATCACCATAATGTGCATTAAGAATGTGACAAATAAAAGCAAAAACAAACTAGAAAAATAATTATGAATCAAGCGGCGTAAACACAGCTGAGTGGAGCTGACGCTTCGGGAAGTCTTTGATCCAAGCGGCACGAATCCCAGTGTAAAATCTTGGGAAGACGGAGAGAAGAAAAGTTTAAGTAACCAAGTACGCATGTGCCAAGGTTCACGTATTGTGAACAAAAAGCGTGCAGATGTACATATTTTGATTCGATTTAGTGAGACTGTACTCCAGGGAGCTCAATTCAACTGCATAAATCTTTCTCCCTCCGAAACCAGTCGCTTTTGTGATGATGGACGCTGTGTGGTGTTAATGCTTGGCTGTTTGATGTGCAGAGGTGGACAGGGTAAAAGTAGCTTGTCTGGCGGAGTGTTGCGCTGTCTTAATTAGATGTGGCGTGTGTTTATGTTTGCGTGTGTGTGTGTGTGTGTGTCCAGGCAAGAAGAGAAGACTGGCTGCAAACCCGGTGGGACTCGAAGCCCATGAGCAAAAGCTGTCAAGAGCGACTGGAGATCCACACGCTGTCAAAGAACATTTCACGGCGGCCCACAATAGATTCAACGCGCGCGCACACACATAAACAAAGAAAAATAGACACATTCTCAAAGAGTCAGATGTATTTCCACACAGAGTTCTCATGAAAAGACAGATTTCACGCCTCTCATGCACCTCACACAAACTTGGTCGTCTTCGTGTCATCCACATCCCGTTGCGACTGTATTCTCGGCGCTCAGGGGTGGCCATATTACATTTGAGAAAATGTCCGCAGCCCAATTTGCATGCCATCCATCCTAAATGACATGCGAGATTGGAATTAGCACGTCCCGGATCATAGTACGTTGGAAATAGCGTGCCAAAGCTACCCAGATGGTATGCTATTATTGGATTTTTTTGTAGACTCGGTTAGCTATTATTTCCCACAACCCCTTACGCGACGGAAGGGAAGGAGCGACGGTTTCTGCTGACTATGCTGAAAAAGAGGTGAGGAGTGCAAAGGCTGTTTTAATAAAGCGATAAAGGTGTGTGTTACTTTGATTTTAAATGGGTGTTCTAGCGTGCAGTTAAAATAAATGCTAATAAATAGTTCCATTTAATCATTAATTGATATAAACAACCACTGGATACTGGTTCGAGCTGGTTTAAGCTCAAACCAGATTCCCAGCGTTAAAACATAACTTAACAGAATACGTTTTTTTTTGTTGTTGCGTTTTATACGATAAACATGATCTGAACGCAAATTGTACGGAAACGTACAAATTTAATTGCAATTTAAATAAATGAAATTTAACAATATTTTCTGCCAGAAAATATAAATCATTTCTGATTTATATTAGTCGACGATAGTGACAATGGTAAGACCTATATTGTCACGAATGCTACATTTATGTAACAAAATCATATTCTGTACAATATCACTTTTTAAGTGGAAATGTATGTAGGGGCTCCTATAACTGCAGTAGGAGAGATGTTTTAATTTATATAAAGGAGCATAGACCTTTAAGTTAAACCTATATAGTCTTTTAAAGAATATTTCAGAATCTTATTAGTCTTTAAGTAAGGCGCAGATCCTCAAATGCATTGTTTAGTGAGCAAACCTTAGGGAGAAAAAAAACTGTTATTACCATTTCACTTTGTTGCATGACTTCCTTTAAGCAGAGCATGTTTAAAATAAAAAATAAATTGCAAACGTGTCAATGGCCGGAACAAATGCAAACGCTAACTATATTACAGCAAGCAGCCAAAATGCTCATTAGAGGAAAACAGTCTCTCATATTAGAATAAAACCCTTGAAGTTGCTTGTTTCATAAACTCACATCATCTAACCTTACCAGACCCCCCTTTCGATTGCATTCTGTTTTCACTCTCTGTTGTTTGATATAGTGACATTGTCCTGAGATTTTTCCTTATTTTGCGATAAATAAAAGATAATGAAACCCCCTTGAGCAAAGAAGGAAAAATTTAATTCCAGCAATACTTCAAACGGATTTAACCAAGTTACAGAAAAAAAAAGAAAAAATCGGCAAAATCAAAAACAAAGAAGGCTGGAGAGAGAAAACTCCAATAAATATCCAAACAGGTCCTCTTGGCAAAAAAAATAAAAATCATTTACAGAACAACAACAAACGCGACCCAGGTTTCAATTCTAGAGATGTTTTCCTGACCTATGCCACCATTACTGGTTGCGAATAGCATATTATTTTATTTAAAACATAATTTTAAAGCCATTTTCAAGTCACTAATTTCTCTTAGTACGTGAAACTTGAATGATGCAGACTTCAGTAAAAATTGCAACACACACACACACACACACACACACAGCCAACCGATATAGGAATATAAGAACAGCCATAACGTTAATCCGTGAGCTCAGTCCAGAAGAACCAGAGTTCTTTGAATATTTTCTGAACAATTATGAGAGTCCACGGCTCTTTCATGTTCAGTTAAACATGACAAGAAACATGTCATCATTTCTATGATTAAGATCGTCCCAAAATACATTAAAGCTTCACAAAAAACACGTAAAATCGAGGAGGGAAAAAGTATTTCGAACTTTCGAATGTCACGCATGCAGTTAGAGACGTCTGTTTTGGCCAAATGCGTCCAGTGGCTATGTCTGATCTTCGTTAATTTCCCATTCAAAAATAGATAATGTTCCATTTTAGGAGGGCAGAGATAATTTTAGACTATAAAAGCAGAACAGAATGGGGAGGAGATGGCGGGCAATAATCAGAAAATGAGCGCAACTCTCTGGTCCATTAACAACCCTTTAGCTTTCTGCATCTTTGCTCAAGGGATATCTGGAAACCCTCATAACAGCGGGGCTACTTCATTGAAAGCTCTTTAAGAAAACATTAAGAGCAAGTTCTGGAATGTCTAAAGCAATTAAAATCAGAAGAACATGGTTATTAATGTAAAGACATTTGCCATTCTTGCTTGCGACTTCGCTCATGCATGCGGGGTTATTTCAATCCTTGCCACTTCGCAGACATACTTTGATGATCTTTCGAGAAAAACTTTCACGGAGAAGAGCCAGAATGTCCGAAACCGACTTAGATTTACAATCTACGATTTGCTTTTTGAGCAGTGACATTTTTAAAGTTGATTAATTGCTCAGCTTATGAGTGATTGATGGCTTGCTGCTCACCTATCAAACATCAGATCAGAAGTTTAGCATTTAGCGAACAGCTTTCCAATTAAACATGTTTCGGCCTTTCTGAAAGCAAAAGCCATTAGTTACAGTTTATGCCACAGAAACAGCTAAATAAAACAACGTAATCATCTTTCACCTAGACGCAGAGAGGCATGTCTCAGCTCTCCTCTTCACTAATTTTTTGTGATTTTAATTAAAAGATAAAGGTACATTTACATTTGGTTAACTCCTTCATGAGGAGTTTTAATATGCCGAGGACTATGGTCAGCGATAACACTGTGGTGTTTCCCCCCACTTATCATATATTATCTAAAAATTATGATGGAAACGATGCTCACGCTGACTCTTATCTACCATAGATAGATACTTCCATTTGGTTTTACATCTGTCTTCGCTGTACAGCTTTTGACGTCATCTCTAAACATCTGCTGTGAGTTAAGACGAGCCATTCTTTCCATATTATCATTTAATTCTCAGTTTCCTCCTAGTTCTCATTATCTCAAATGCCACAGTGACTGCTGCCAGCTGCCCCACCTCCGGCTCAAGGTCTCTCCTCTGCTTGCCTCTTAGAGGACATCATTACCAAATCCTTTATTTAGTACTAACCTTCAGAAACATTTCTTCTTGTCGTACCGCGAGAGATGAATGAGAAGGCTGACCTGAGTCATGGCGTTAATTATAGCCTTGGCTCCAAAACAATGCAAAATCATTTCCCGTAATACCATTCACAAACCTGGACATAATCTGGACATAAAACTCAGCCTTTACATGCGATTGGATTAATCCTAAAGTACATCATCTATCTATCTTAATAAAAGGTTTAAAGTCAGAAACACAAAACATGGTACAATGCATCTTTATTTTCAGAACTGGCAGAAATACACATAATAAAATTTTACAAAGCAAAAACCAATTAAATTAAATCCGGATCTTTTTTTTATGATTTCTGTCAAACAATAAATATTGCAGGTATCACAAACAGAGTCTAAATAGCAAATTAACTGGGAACAGATTTATTCAGAAGTGTGAATGAATCTATTTCCACATAATCAGAAATAAAAACAAATCACATTTTAGTTATTGTGGCTAAAGACTTTTTTAAAGAGGGGAAAAAAGTTCGAAAAAAAATATATATATATATTTAGAAAAATAAGTACTAGATGTAGGTAATCACTGGGGTGTTACACTTCAAAAAGGCTCTACTGTGTACTGTTTAGGTGCTAAAATATACATTATAAATAGATACTAATATTCATCATTTAGGGGTAAATATGGTATAAAGCTGTACATTTTGAAAGAGTATCACCCTAGTGACAACTTTTGTACCGTTTCTTCTTAGAGTGTATTAAGACCCAATTCTGAGAAATAAAGTCACAGTTGTAAGATATAAAGTTGTAATTACTAGAAAAAGAAAGTAAAAATTAAGTTTTGTATTTGCTGTAAGTGTGACTTACGGTGGCTAATTCTAAAATACCAACAACTAAGAATGTCGGGAGCCACAAAGCGGATGGGCAGGAGGTAGCCCACAGCCCACTTGCTGAGTAATTTGGACTGGTTTTAAAAAACATGCACTCAGTGGCTCAGAGTTGGTGGAAGATTTCGGGAGAATCATTGGGGGTCTTACACAAACCACAAACAAATCCTGTGGGATTTACCACACAAGCCGATTGATACACCCTTACACAATGCCATCTGGGATTTTTGAATAACAGACAAAACACAAGAATGATGATCGGTTTTACAAAAACAGCCAGGTTACGTAAACTTCATTATCTTTTTGCCTTCAATCTTTTCAACCTCGATCTTGATCCCAAAAATGTCATAAATCAAAGCCGTTGGCCGCCCATGTTACTATCGTCAAGCAATGGATTGCACCTTGCACTTGGGATGTGTGATCCATTAAAATGCAATTTAGCTGAAGCTTATTTCTCAAAACAAGGGAAAGTGCCAGTCATCAGTTTCATAGGAACGAGTCAGACTTGCTCTCTAGGGTTCACTCAGAGATTGATGAGTGGAAAGATTAACACTTCATTTACAGTCCCTGCAGAGACACCATGACCATAATGAGACGCAGAGAAACAAAATTTATGCTTTCTTTCAAGTAGCATTGGTCTGCCAGGAGAGACAGTTCTGAAATGAAAATAGGGACAATTCTTGTTCAGCAGTCAATATCATATTATTGGACATTTCATTATTATTATTATTATTTATGAATTATAGTTTGTATAATACATAACTGCTTTGTTGCATGTAAAAAAATATACGAACACAAAGATAATATGCCAATTCAATATAACAGTAAGGAAGTAGTAATGGCCAACTGCTAGTAATGGCAAAAAACAAGTAATCAGTAGCACCCTTTGTGTTACACAATCGGGGAGATATCAGCCATGCCACAATTCTTCATATTTAATTCACTTTCTGAGGCTGTTTTGATCATGCACTGACAAACGGTATTCCCGACGAATCCAACAAAAGGATCCGTCTTTGGAAAACAGGAGATCTCGTCACACTAAAATACAGATGCAAGCGAAGAAAGTGGACAAAAAGAGGTTAAACACAAAAAAGAAGCCACAGAACAAAGAATTAAGAGTTACTCCTACAGTGGAAGAGTGTTTGAGTAATACAGGAGCCCTCCGGCATCAGTCAATGGCTGTAGACACATCATCCGTTAGAGCCCAATCACGATGAGGTTCCACACCATCTATCAGCCAAGCTCTTTCTCCACTTCTACAATTAGTATTGTTCCAGTCCCAGCCTCCCTCCCAGCCCTGCGCCGGCTGTCTCCCCGATGCCATGTCGCCCTGATGAATGCACCTCTCTCGCCTCCATTGATTTCTCTTCAGGCTCAGGTCCTTTGTTTGATTTGCTAAGTACTGGAGTGCTATGACTGAGGTGTTACACAAATTTCCCTCCCTCTGGCTCCCTCTTCCCTTGCGTTCATGTGCCTACCCTCACTACTCCCCAAAGGCATGACTCCACTCGGGTAGAGATTATTTTTCACATGGCAAACACAGCGATCTATAAAGCCGTGAACTTCAGCCAATGCTCTGGCCCGTGGCCTTTCGCCTGCTCTCAAACAAGACAAGCAAAAAGAGTTGTCTTCTTAAACAGGACAAATACAGTTTGTCAATATCTGTGTGGGGAATAACGACAATGAGGCCAGGCCCGTGTTTCAAATCCAAACTGAACTCCTACTGGGCTGTCGGCATGCCTCCTTTTTTCTTTTCCCAAAGCACTTGCAACAAGGACATGGAAACAGATAAAGACGCCAGCCTGAAATATCCCATTTCATCCAGACCTTGGAGATTCACAGCATGGAAGTCATTCAAGAGCAACTAATTAAATCAAAATCTGCATTGTGTCCTCACCGCTACAAGCCAACAATTAAATACGTTTCTCAATTGCTGATAATGTAGGAAAATTGTTTGATGACGTAGGAACATATTGCAGACAGACTAGATGTAAGATGTAAAAAAATAAAATTGGTAGCAAGCACTGATAGTTTTGACATGAAAACCACAGAAAATCATACCAGCTGAACTGACACTGCACACGGTCTCCTGGTTGTTATCCAACACATCTAAGCTGTCACAATTCAGGACTCTGCGTCTTTGCATGTGTGTGTGTGTGTATGTTATGGAGCGTCAGCTCACTTGGGACGATCCGCAGCAGGAGCAGAATGAAAACAGCAGGGGGGATGAGGAGCGAGCCTTGAGGCATTCCTACAATACCCCCACCCACTAAATATGGATCATTACACAAGCGTTTATGATCTCATTTCTCCTCTCTCTTCTCCAAGGCCCACAGACACTAATCAATTTGTGTGGCTTCTTTTGATCTGTCGTTACTGTTTATGGATGCTGTTGGCATGAGCGAGGCTTGATTGAAATCCCAGGCCAAATATCAGCAAGGGTTGACATGTTCATCCTATGTTCATTTGGGTTCACTGTTTGAAGACACTCTGCAAAAGCTTATTAAGTACTGGTTGTGCGAAGATCATTTTGTGTGTGTGTGTGTGTGTGTGTGTGTAGTTCCCCAGCAGTAGAGGGAAATTACTAATGCATTTGGCACACTGTGAGGAGTCTCTTCGGGGAATGAGGACTGTGGGAGGAGAGTGACAAACCAATGTGACAAATGAAGAACACAGAAGCGGAGGGACGAACCGAGGGGAAAAAAGAGGTGAAGACACGTGAGCAATCAGGTAAAAGTGAAAGAGAGAGACAACAAGAGTGTGGGACTACAAATGAAGCTTGACTGGCAGGTGAAAAGCACCATGGGCCTTTAATGCCGTCAGTCAAAGAGTCTGATAGATCTGACACACAATAGCACGGCGACGGCCATAAAGCGGACAAGAAGCAAGCCTCTTCCAGGACCCCAAATGCCACATTCATAATCTTCCTGCTGATTCCTATCAAACTTCCCTGCCACTGTCTGACAGCCCCTCTCTCGGCCCAGACGCCGACATCACGTCAACACGCGCCTGTAAATTATAGAGCTCAGAGATAATGTTGACACTTTTTTAGGTTCTAAGCCTGAAGGGAATCTAGAAAGCATGGGAGCAGGTTCTGCTTTCCCTGCGCTTTAAAAAAAAAAAAACCCTCCAAGGGACACATTTGAGATTACTGAAGGATATGATATATTAAATGCAAATACAGCAGGGGCGCATCAGTCCAATGCATGAAAATTCAGCAGAGGCTTCGGAACATGCATAACAGAGTTTGTGTGTATGTCCAAGGGATATTTGTGTGGATGTACGTTTTTTTTCTTAACAAAAAATGGATTCCTCTGACAGAAAACTGTGGTAGGAGAAACATTTTGATTAATAAATCAAAAATGTGAAATTGACAGAATGATGGATGCGGAAAGACAGCAAAAGACAATATGCACTTCAGAATGCGAGCAGCCTTCATAAACAGCATTTTGAACGATGATGACGGACAACATTTTTAAAAAAAAACACAATTTGCTTTGAATATACTTCTTCAATCTGCAGTTTTCCTTAATATTCAAACTGAAGCAGACATGTTGCTTACTCTTTTCTGCATCTTCCGTCTCAACATATGACGACGCGAACGCATCGCAAGAGTTGCATAACTTCGAATAAATTGGTTTTAATAGCAATTTATTCCTGTTATGAAGTTCCATAAAGTTCTGATATACAACCAAGATGTTTTTTAATAAAATTTAACGTTTTTTGACATAAATAAATAAAAAAATGCAATGTTTTGTTGTAAACTTATTGTTATATTTAGTAGATTAAAAGATTGAATAAATACTATTTTTTATTATCGTAGGCTGTGTATTTTAAGGATAAGAGCTGCTGGCTACACTGTCAATCTCAGTTGGAAATAATGGTATTTCGCGGTGCACGTTGTCACTACCTATGAAGAACATTTCATTCTGATGAAGATGTTCCCTTAGATAGCAGCTGCCTAGTCGGTAACTGGCAAGGAAGCTCATTGGGTTTGGATACAGAGTGGTAGAGTGTGACGCACCTCATAGGTGAGTGGGCACTGTGCCTCTTCTGTCTCGCAGGTGACCCTGATTCTCACACTGTCACCTGCTGCTAAATTGACTCTTATGTTCCAGTGAACCAAGACCGAAAAGCTCCTTTAAAAGTAGCACAGCGGGAGAAGTGAGGAAGATTCTTTGATTTAATTTAAGGCAGAATGCTTCAACCCTACAGAGCCACAGTGCTGAAAGCCGGATGCTAAATGCAGAGGTGCTATTACCAGAGATGGATTAATTAATTTTCTGCTTGTCGCTTTACTGAGGATGACAGCGGCAGACTCCAGCGAGCCAGAGAGGAAGAGCACTTGCACACGCAACTTCACACAATTAAGCATGAAAGCAATTTAGGAGGATGAGGACATGACACGCGTCTCTTTCTGCTCAGCACTGAGGCTAAATACATTACCTGCACGTCACCTATATTTAATGTGTGTGGGGGTGGGAAAGAAAGAACAAAGGAAGGTGAATGTAAAACAGAGTTTTCAGGTCTTCGAAAATCAATGGAAGACAAGAGCTGCTTTGCTGGTATCACTTCCAAAAACAAAGAAAAGCACAAGAAGCACCATGGTTTTATAACACAACTTTTTTTTTAACATAGTACCATCAGGGGATATTTGATCCACTGCACCTTGCTACATGGCATCCTCATGCCAGAAGCAATTTGCATCTAAAAGATTTTGGCTTAATACTCCAGTGTTAAAAACGTAAAACTGCAAGGTAAAATATAAGTAAGCCAAACATTCAATATCTATTTTGATGGACTGTTTTGACAGACATATTAAATGATAGCCAATAATATAACTTTATACACAATTTGACGTAAAACGTTTACATAGAAACTGTTTTTTAATGGTTATGTCTCTTAAAACTGAATAAATAAATACATGCATTAAAAAAAATAATAAGAAGAATTTGTTCTCTTGCTAAAACTATGCAGTTTTTTTTATCATGTGAGTATGGACCCAAATTCAATTAATGTAGTTAATGTGTGAATGATATAACCAGAGCTGTTCTGAAAATATCACATTTTTGTTAAAGGTGACAAAAATATACATTTAATTAACTGAAAAACCTAATTGAAAATGTACGGCTTCACTCAATATGACAGAATATATTTTAATATATTTTTATGTCTATTAGTACATAAGCCTGCCACACGGTTTGAATCAATATGAATCAGTAAATAATGACAGAATTGTCATTTTTGAGTGAACTATCCCTTTAATTCCCCCAGTAGTTTGGTATTTTCATAAATGAAGAAAGAATTGCTTCAAAAGTGTGAATGGGTCCTTTCTCTCAGGAGAGACGAAAGCCTTGTTAGAGTCCAGCAATGCCCCGCGAAACCCACTAACAGCTCTTTTAACGTTCTGAAGAAAATACACCCTAGGCGCACATTGTTTTTGCATTGCATTCTCTTTTCCTGTTTCTCTCCATTTCAACACTCTCCAGGCTCCCTCCATTGATTTCATGGATGAACACACAAAATTCGAATGCCTGCCAATAGATGTGTGTTGAAGACTTGACAGGGCACAGCTAATTAGCAATGCTGATGATCGGCTTAATTAACCATGTTCTGCTTTCTGAAGAGTGTCAGAGAGGGAGAGAGAAGAATAAAGCCATTTGGCACACATTGGTGGCCACGCTAACTCGAGCTAAAGCTGGGTTCTTCAAAACTGGAATTGAAGCTAAACCGTGTTTGATTAAAACTGGAGTTTGACTCTCAAGACAGTGGGTCGGATTTGAAGAACCCCAATCTAAAGCCCTCAATGTTATTTTCACAGCCATTTTCTCTCGCTAACATGGCGCTAACCTCTTTTAGCCTGATTCATGTGTTTATTACAAAGCGTCAGGAGAATCAATTACTTTTCTCCTTGTCGGACCGACTAAGGTGACTTGTAGAGCCGCGGCTAATGGGTTTACACTTGAAGAATATAAAGGGACATGATAACTGGTATCATCGGTCTGGTGTCACAGGTGTCAAACCTGTTTCGACGCTTACAGCTGAAAGCTAATATCATGAGTTCATAGCAGATTTAGCAGCGAAGCTTTCAGCTAGCGATAAATCCTTCAAGAGGTCCAATGACAGATTTTGCCAACGTGCTTCCCTTGCAAAGAATTACCATGGCAACCATAATTTCTTGTCACCAAGAGCAAGATAACTTTTAATGCATTTTTATGCCTATTAGCGCATAACTGTTTCCATATCACTTCATGTAGCATATTTATTTCTCTTTTGTTGATTTGAATTGCTTCTATTGTCCCAGTATTTGTTGCTTCGTTAGTCCGCTAAATGACTAAATGTAAATTCAAGATATTAATACTGTTTAATAGATAAACAATTTGCTTTGTAAAAAAATACTACACAAATTAACGTGGCTGGGTCTCAGTCTTTCAGCTTGAATCTATGGGATATGTTTTGCCTTATTTTTGCTTATCCTCCGCCAGGCCAAATAGTCTAATATCACACGTGTCTGCAAAAAACTGCTATTTTGAGCTATAACTAGATGTGTATGTGTAGATATGTAGTATGTAATCACAGTGTAAGTACACACTGGTACCTACATCTGTAATATCTCTGTAACTAGACACACGTTACAACCCTCCAAACGTTTCACAGGACATTGGTAATAACATTGGTAATTTTCCTTTTCTCTAAATACTCATGTAACAGGAGTTATGTAATTATATTTTGCAACAACAGTAAGAGTAATTGGAACAGTTTGATCCAGGGGCGGAAACGGGTAGGTTTGGTAAAGTGAGAGGAGTTGGATCTGGAGTTGGAGGAGTTGGTTCACAGCTGTAATACAAGGGTACTTACATGGTAACTCCTCAGGAACCGTCCGCTTACCATTTGGACAGCAACCACGATTAAAGCCTAACTTACTGGGCGCTGCTGTCTGACATCAAATTAATAGCAATTGAATACTTAATATAGAGTTTTATATAAAAAAAAATAATTACCTGGTCTCAAAAATATGTACATCTGTGCACTTTTTTTGCAAAACCGTTTATACGTTTTCAAAGTGAAATGGCCCTAAAACACAGGTTCAATATGTGACCCTTGGTATGGTTTTATTACATTGATGTACATATTGCTGTGTTTTTATTACGTTGCTTTAGATACGTATTGCGTATTCCAGAATTCAAATATCCAGGGATGTCGCTAAAAGCTAATGCTCTACTGTTCTGAAAATATTCCCTACATCAAATCCAATCCTAAACCTACCCGGTTGTGTTAACAAATGCGAAGCTGATATGAAAAGACATTTATTGATGCAGCTGTGCGATTTCAGCTTCCTTCTATGCAGATTTATACTGTTTTGTTGAACCGTAGTTACACAGGATTCAACCGGTGCTCCTCGCATCTCAAGAACATCTCTGTACTCTGTTAGCTACCGAACAAGCCTACCGTCTGTGAAAACCCATAGATATGAAGCTGTATATGTGTGCTGCTAATGTTCAAAAGCATCAATGACTTGCGTTCATTTTCAAAATACTAATTATGTTTTTCGGATATTTCTTTCCCTCCATTAAAAGTCCAGATAACCAAAATGTAGAAGATCCAAAACGTCAATGAAGACAGAAAATGAATCCAATCCTATGTGAATAAAAATTTTAACATGGCAAATAAAATAGTTAACAAAATACACAACAAAACTTTACATGAACGTCATGGTGGTGCGCTATTCTGAGATCGTTCACTCAAGAACAGGCCTCAGTCATTACACACGGAGGTTACTGGAATATCTACTCTAGGGCTCCCGTTGCAACGAAATCTGGTTTTATTCGGTCTTTAAGTACCGCTAATGCCTCTCTCTCTTTGTCTCATCTCCCTGGGGTGACCTGTTTTAGTGTGACATGACTAACCAGACTAATCTAATGGCTGGAGAAGAGAACCGCTAAGTGCTAAATGCACTGAATAATTTAGCACAGTGTAACTCTAATGAGGAGAGTCTGACAATGTTCACAGAGGTAGTCCGAGACACAATGCATGTCCTTGCCAGTACTCACTTGCTAATACATACGAGCGTCACACCCGGACGAATGAGCTTTTCAACCAGGGCGATGTAAAAATAAAAAAATAAAAATAAATAAAAATAAATAAAATTAAATAAATATTAAATTAAATTAAATTAAATTAAATTAAATTAAATTAAAAAAAAAATAAAATAAAATAAAATAAAAAATAAAATTAAATTAAATTAAATTAAATTAAATAAAAACCAGGCAGATAAATAAATAAAACAAACAGAATAAAAATATATCAATTGATCTCAAGAATTCAAGGGACAAACACTAAATAGACACACCTCTCTCAGCCCAAGTCCAATGACAGTTAAGCATCATTAGGAGACAAATGCACCGATCACAGGTGACCTTGAAATGCTGTGTCTTCACTCCCTGAGAAAGGAGCCACGCTGACCCCACTTAAGAGTCAGGAGAGAAGGAAGACTTTCCTCATTGATTTATGGCAGCGAGGTCTTCCTGCATGTGGCGGCGCGCTCATAACGGCGCACGCACTGCCTTCACAATTTAATTAGAGCAGCCTGAATCTCAGCAGCGGTACTTCTGCTAGAACCACCATTTTTCATTCGCCTCATTAAGCAAAAGCGTGGATTTCAAACCGTCCGCGGCTGGGTTATAGAGCAGCTTTCAAATGAGCTGATGAGTAGACAGAGAGGGGGGAAAAAAAAGAGAGATGGAAAAATAAATGTTAAGGAGATATTAATTTCATGGTTATTTGAAAACTCTGCCTTTTCTTTTTTTCTGTAAAGCTATTAAGATTCTGGAGGATGAAAGCGAGATATTGCAGAATGTGAGATCTGACAGAAATGGGCAGAAGTCTTGTCTCGAGTCAGTATAATTTAAACAGTGTAAATTATACACATAGTATGTATGTATAATAAAAAATACATATATGCACATTGCAGATTTATATAGATTTTTAGAATATGTTTATTCGGAAAATATCCATTGAATTGATAACAAGTCTTTTCCACCTCTTTTAAAACTTTTTTTTTGTTAATTCATTAACAACAATATAATATTTTTTAATATAAAAAAAAAAATCAGTGCTGTCAAATGATTAATCACATCCAAAATAAATATAAAAAATAAAACAATGTTTGTTTGCATAATATATGTGTGTGTTATGCATATATAAATACACATACACACAGTATATATTTTGAAAACATTTCTGGTGTCCATATTTATGTTCATATAATTTATGTTATAAATAAATATATTTAATATACAGATGTAACTTTTTTTTCTTGTACTATAAAAAATAAATATACACAGCACACACATACATTATGCAAACAAACACTTTCCTTTGGAAGCAATTAATTAAAAATAAATAAAAACTAATCTTACAGACACCAAATATATATGTATACGGTATAAAATACACAATTTATTTTTTCAAATGAATGCAAAAAATACTAAAATATTTGTACTTAAAGCAAGACCACAACAGAGATGAAGTATTATTTTTTTTCAGAGCAGACTTCAGTGAAACACAGCCTCTTTCTCGCATCACGTGCACACGTGCCACGAGGCAGAGAAATATCACTCCTTGGAACAAAGGCAATTAGCTGACATTAGAATGTACTTGGGCAGTGTTCATGGTCTATCTCAAAGGTGTTAAATCAAGAGAAAATGTGCTACAGTAAGTATTAAGCCTGGATCACAGAGAGGTGACAGCAGCATTAGCGACCTTCTTCCTGATTAACACGGCTTTAAAACACCAGAGAGCAGAAGATGAAATCGCTCAACATAAGCAGCTGTACTCCAGTATAGATTCCATCATGTTCTGTGTCAATGTTTGGATTGAGCTAAAAAAAAAAAGTTCAGCCCTAAAATATTTTAATGGATAGAAATAGCTTTTTGCAAATGGGATCCATATAATTAAATTTTATCCTTGCTCTGTAATCATTTGTCTAGCAAAACCTTAAGGCGCTGGAATCCTACCTGGGAAAATGACGAATTTTAAGGCGAAGTAAGCACAAAAGCTAAACAAGATAATTATTTGATAAAACTCCTCATTTAGGCCACATTAGTTAGCACTGCGTAAATTCTACATAAAGTTCGAAATTCAGGTTTTTATGACCCTGCACAATATTGATTGAAATATGTAAACTATGTTCAAAGTTTGGATTCATACTGTAAACTTATACTGATTTAAAAAAAGTAAGATATATGAAATGTGCATATTTTTTTAATATATATATATATATATATATATATATATATATATATATATATATATATATATATATATATATATTAATGCTGAAAAACAAATATTTTGTAAAAACTGTTATACATTTTTTTGTTGTAGAAACGACCATATTCTACATCCCTAATCCTTACTTAACAACTACCTTACGAACTATTAATATTAGTATTGGACCATAAATAATATGTGAGCAAAATATTTTGTATAACAATAAATGTCACTTTTGATCAATTTAACGCATCTTTTCTGATTAGAAGCTCTTAAAAAATGGAAATCAAAATGAACTATTTCACCTAATAATTATGCATGCTATGAATTTTGATGGCTATGACACTGTTTCTCAACTGTTAGCCAATCAAGCTATTTTTATTCTCAATTATTAAAGTCATGAAGAAAGCTTCGAAGTGCGTTCTAAAGTCACTTATGAGGTTCTGTGACACTAAGAAGGTAGGAAGGAGCAGATAACAAGGCATCTCCAAAGATTTGAAAGAGAACTGATATCATTACGATCCAAAACTGAAATAGGATGCTGTATATATAATCTAATAAAAGCACATTACTCAACATAAAGCCAGAGTAACCCAGCTTTGTTCCTCCAGCTATCTGCAATCCGAAGCCCTTTTCTGAAGGGCCAAAAGTTTACTTTGCCACGAAGAAGAAAAGAAGAGGAGGAGGGTGGCGACCTTCCTCCTCAGCCCACTCAAGGACTCTCATCAGGCCAGAGGCGGCAGGTCAGCGAGGGTCGCGGTACGAGGGAGCTTCAGGACGTGATCTGATCTATAATTCTGAGCACAGAGAGGTTCTAGCATTCTAATGGCATTTCATATGGAGCGAGAGATGGAGATGAATAGCATCTGTCTTCCTCTCGTGCTTTTCTCTCCAGTAAGCACACAGACGTTAGCGAGACGCCGGTGAAAAAGCATTTGATCTGGATTGCACAGCATTCTATTTTAAGCATGTTTCGTTTGTTTACAAACATCTGAAAAAGCAGCTTGGATTCTGGAGATTCACACACAGATGCTCCGGAAAAGGATCTGGATACTTAAGCCACGCTTAAAGATGTACGAATTTAACACTAAATCAAGCCAACTAGCATCTGACGGCAAATGATTCTAGAGCTATTTTTCAGAAGCGGCCTCACTCTTCACAGGAATGATGAATATGAGAGAAATCATTTGCAATGCCAGCTAGAAATTTCCACTACAGTGCACGGCGAGATGAAAAAGCGCGTCTTATGATCTAAGCGAGTTATTTTTGTTGTTGTTTTTCCTGGACTTCTGCTTCTGGCTTTAGCGGATGCATGAAGTCAGAACAGTTCATCACTGCAACTGCGAACAGCTCCCAAAATCTTCCGATCTATTTTACCATTTACAACCTCGTACGTTAACTTTTATCGACTGCTAAAAAAAAAACTTTTGGAGAAGAAAAGTGAACATTCTTCATAACATTTGCTTTGGAGTTCCGACATAATAAGAATTGACTTTTTGGGCAAAATAAGGGTGTATACATTTGTTTCCTTTATAAAGTTTGTAATGTGGTGGAAACTGTATTTTCTACGTCGAATTTTACGCAAGATAAGGACAGATCCGTCAGCAGAGGTCGTTTCACCTTTTCCTTCAATAATATAAATGGATTTTATTCGTTGTAAGGTTTAATTTGATTTGATGTTGAAATATGCTATCTAATCTCAGTACTGTTTGTTATGGGCAGGTTTTGGAGTCAGTCGAGGCATCTTTCAAGACAAAGCCGCGGTCTAAAGTTCCCGGTTCACCTGTGAACAGCAGCCCTTCATTGGCTCACATTTCGGTGACACTCCAGAACGCGAATTTTTTGCATTTCTTTTTCAGACGGGTTTAAATGTACGTAATATTGTAAACTAAGCTGCATTCACCCTAATAAATTCAATTTGTCTTGTATTTTGTCCTTGTGTTCTTGCTTAAAAATAAATAACCTTTGATTATTGCTGTTGCCTCTAGCAACTGTTCTTTTTTTAATTCCTAGACCATTTAAGGTTAGCAATATAGTCATTTTTTAAACAATAGATGACTTACATAAAACAACCCAGTATGATGGGTAAAACATTTACCACGACAGGGTAAAAATAACCCAGCATGTGTTCTGCCCATTATTTGTTGGGGTTTTTTTAACCCAACATTTTCTAGAGCTCGAAACAGAGGTTTGAAATGCTATTCATTTACTTATTCATTTATGCAGTCCTAAAAGCAAACACATTTAACCTGGTTCTCTTTTTTTCAATCTTAGTTTTAGCCAAAAACAAAACATCGCAATTGTTTTTTTTCCACCAAACCGTACAGCCTAAAAGTTCCCCGTTGATTATCAAAGTGACATTCAGCAACATTTATGATTCTGAATGAGTGTCAATCTTGATGTTTATCTGATGTTTGCATACGTATGACATTTAAGATAGATTGCAACTTCCCCAAAAAACCTAAAAAAGACATCACGAAGGCCGCCTTCTCTCTCTCTCCGAACATTAACAGCTCGGACGGACACATAGTGCTCTCCGATGCTAACACAATCTGGCACGCATTAAATCTTAAGTACGAGATAAGCGAGATTGCAGTGGGGACTTCCTTAAAGTACAGCATGTTTTAAACTTTATTAAACCTTGTAAGAATTTCATTTCGCTAATATTCACGTCTACAAACCAGATAAGCTAAAGAAATGCATTAAGATATTTAGTACGACTATAAGTGACAGCTCTTAGACAGCATATCGATGATGGAGACAAGTATAAAGTACATCAAAGGCTAAATAAAATGACATTTGATATTCTGTAATGAAATCAGACCCACTTTAAAGCTTATGAGGCTTCTCTTACAGCATCTAAGTACATGAATGCAACCCTTCAAAAAGGATTATATGAAGTTGTATTACCTGTATTACACCAAACCCCATCAGAGAATCCAGGCGGCATGGAAAGGAAGAGAAAATAACAAACGTCAGAATCCAATATAATGCTTTGCACAGTATTTAAGAACAGTTTGAAAGTCTCTTTTCAAGAACAGTTCAGCTTTTTATTTAATAAAGCGTAATTCCCTCTGTTTAAGATCGATTCAGTCGAGACTTTTATGTAGATGCAGATTTGATTAAAGTTGAATACGCTGTTATTATTTCGCCATTAACATTTTGATTTGCAAATGTTCCCCCACGAGCTTAACAACCCAACTTTAACAGGTTGACAGAAAAATGACTCGGTAGTTATAGAAAACTGCAGCGGAGGATGTAATTTTAAGCCAGGTCTGTTTCTTCTTTCTTTCTTATTTTGGTTTTGAAATATACACAGATTTCACACTTTGGTACAAAACATCTTGAAAAGGGGCTTTGCAGTGTTTTAGGTTGACATTTATTAATGGGGTTTTCTGTATTTCTTTGACAGATACAGAACACCTGGAAATTATTACCCTTGCTGAAAAATAAATGAATAAATAAACCAACGTAAACAAGCCTTGGTGGTTTGCTGGTCCCCACTGGTTCAGCTAGTTAGACGGGACTGGTAAAGCACACCTGCCTAACCAGATGAATAAAACGAGTACACGTTGCAAGCAGAACTCAAACCTGTCACGCTAATGAGCACCATAGCTCAATATGCCAAGCTCCTAGTTACTTTGACTAGTCTTAGCTGGTTTAGCAGGTTACTGTCTGAGTGTCAAAACCAGCAAAACAGAAGAGCCAAACCAACCGCCAATAGACCAATTGAAACCAACCTTTATGATCAGTTTAACTGGCATTTTTTGAAAATATATGATATTTCCACACATTTCTGTCACTGAACAGCACAAAGTATCTACAAGCTAAGGATTTCCTGACATTGGCAGAATCCAACCATCTCTCTGAGAGCTCAGTAATTTCACTTCTTGTAATAATCTGTGTGTGAGTGTGAGCACGCGAGACTGAGAGACAGATGAGAAGAGGTATTTAATTATGTCCTGGAGTGCTCATGCGTTTAGATAAGCTCTACCTGTCCAATCGCTGGGAGGTTTCGCTCAGGCCTCCATGGCTTTCAGCTCAATCCGTTCCACGTAAAGTAGGCTGAAGGACAAGCATCGCCGTATCAGTGCGGTAAAGCATATTTAAAACTGAGGACGGCAGAGGTGATCTATACCTGCCAGCTTTATGCCAATAGAGCCACGCAAAGGTTAAATCGCAGCCACACATATGCGAGGTCGTGGTTAAATCCAGCCTGGAGAGGTGCTGATGTCTATATCTGCACTGCTGTGTCAATAACTTTTACTTGCTGAAGGACACAGATGATTCAAAAAAGAAAGGTAAAATTAAACATAATTATATATATATACATATATATATATAATTAATTAATTTATTTATGTCACTGAATACATATATTAAATTATAATTTGATTAAATGTGACCCTGGACCACAAAACCAATCATAAGTCAATTGAAATTTTATACATCTTCTGAAAGCTGAATAAATAAGCTTTTCATTGATGTATGAGGAATCTGAGGGTTCAAACATAGAAAAACACCTTTAAGCAACACATATTACCAATCAGAGATATTTACAGTAGGACATTTTTCAAATATCTTCACGGATCATATTCTTTATTTATTTACATCCTAATGATTTTTGGCTTGAAATAAACATCGATCATTTTGACCCACACACTGTATTGTTGGTTATTGCTACAAATATACCTGTGCGACTTATGATTGGTTTTTCGGTCCAGGGTCACAAATGTCATTTTCCTATATGTAATATGTAAAGTCACATAAAAGCGCAAATATTAGCTGGTGGTTTCATCCTACAAAGTTAGGTACGAACTTTACAAATTCAACAAGTCACATACACAAACAGGCATGCTAGGAAATTGGACAACTGGCTAGAAAATCTGTGTGTAAACAAGGCAGGCAGAGGTGAGCGAAAAAATAGCAGGTTTGGCGAGGCTTGCAGAAAGACGCAAATACAACTGGCACGTAGAGTGCAGAGATCCCGGACGGATGAAAAATAGGTCACACTCAGCTTATTTGTTTAGCTAAAAACAAAAGAAAGAAAACAGACGGAGGGGGAAGAGAAAAAAATGATGTAGAGAGAGAAAGAAAAAGGAAAGAGATGGATTTCAGCCTTTCGTGGCCATTACTGGATATATATTTGTCACATGGAATCAATAAAAATGCCTTGCCACAGCAGCACACCATTCATACTATTCAAGTACAGAAGTATACTTCACAAAGAAATTTCACAAGATTGACATGCAACAATCATATAAAGGGTAAAGGGATATAAAGGGATAGTTCAAATTACAATTCTATTAGAATTTACTCAGCCTCAAGTTGTTCCAAACTATGAGATTCTTCTGTTGTAGAAAATACCTTGAAGAATGTCGTTAACCAGTTCATGATAGAAACAGACTGATTTCAATGAATTCAATGGCCTCCATCAGCTGTTTTCTTTTTTTGAGTGAGTATGAGAGTGAATAAATGATAACATTAAACACGTGTTTTTTCCTAACGATGATCAGACAAAATGTAACCCCCAATCCAACCTCGGCATCAGAGTTTCACGGAGCAAAGTTTAAAAATTCAAAAACAACCTTAAATGTCTATGCAACTTTCCCAAAGATGCGTTATCTCTAAAAACCCATCTAAACGCTGACACCTTTCTGAACGCCCTCTTTTATATTCCAACCGTGAGTCTGTGGCCTAACATCTCATTGATTCCTTTATTATTGCGCGTTATGACATTTCACATTTTGTCAATTCAGCTCTTTTCTTCCGCCCCTCTCGGCCCTGATTTCAATTGCTGATTGCTCCACCTCAGTCAAGTCTGATTTGATGAGAGAGCCACAGAGTTATTGCTTCCCTCAGTTAAGCTTATTGTGCCGACCGGCTCTCTTTCTCTCTTTTCTTATATGGCGAAGATGAAAATAATAACAAGGGAGACATCGGGGACGCATGACATCTTGGTGACAGGCTGAGTGGCAGTGCTGTCACACTCTGACACTTCTTTTAGCAGTGTCATCACATTTAAGCGAAGCGACTCTCTTCACAAAGCCATTGTGGTGCTGGTGGGACGGGTTGGTGGGGAGCTCGGAAAACAGGTAGGGACATCAGCGACCAGTGGAGACTCCAGGGATGTCGGTATCAGAAAGGAGACTGCTAACTCCATTTAGAGTAAGCGTTTGCTGGTATTTCCAGATTATTCAGTGCAGAGAAGGTATGTGGGAAGTTTACAGAAAACATTATGCAGAAAATGTATTCTTTCAAGAGAAAAGCTCTGGTTGAGAAATTGAAACTCTTGACCTCTGGCAACCGCATTCTTGAAATCTTGTGAAGGCCTGTTGCCGATGCAAATGTGAAATGGAAATGAAACATTTTCAGGACAAATAACCGGCGGGCAAATATCACAGATGATTATACTTAATTAATCAAGTGAAGCCGAAATTGTGATCTCGATTAAAATAAAATGCATCATGCAGTCCTAAAACGCAGAATCATTTACTATCGCTGTAGAAAAAACATAAAAAGGTTTTGAAAGCCAAGAGTACATTGCATCAAACATCAGAAAAGCACTGATGTTCAAACCCAAGTCTCTTTTCCAGTCCATTTCATGGCAATGCCTCACCAGCACAATGACACTAATTAGCACAACCCAGTCCTACAGGCCAGAGTTTGTAGTTGTGGTCATTCTCATCTCTTTGGGTAGCCAATCATTGAACAGGATGAAATGAGGGTCATTCCCCTCCACTGCATCACTCCCCGGTAGCCCTGCATGTTGGGAGGAAGATATCATGTCTTCTCATCGTCTGATTTCATCATGCGTCATTCTCCATTACTAATCTGTGCCTTTAGCCACTGAGCTGAGAATCACGAATCGACGTCGCCTTGCTAGTGTTTACTCACAGAGCCTGAACAAATGAAAAGGGAAAAAACGTCTTAATGACTGGATCTGATAATGAACATTATTTGTTGGTGCGCCATTTGTGGCCCATTAATAGCTTTGCTTGGTCGGTGTCGGCTTGTGCAATTGCATCAAGGGAGAAACTGAATAAACAAGCTTAATGAAATCACAGCACGGAAGAAATCGGAACCTCCGCTGATACAAGAGTTTAGGGGATTAGAAGAGTGATGGCTAAGAACATAAAATGTTGGGCTGAAAATGATTCCAACATGCCACTCAACGAAAGTTTTCCTAACATGCAAAAATTTGTAGAGAAACTAAAGTACGCTGGTTCATCGCAAATGAGATACTTTGCATTTCATCATAAGCACTTACATTAATGAACCATCCTCAAACTTGTTCTTGAGAAAAACAGTTTTAATGTTTACTCAAGAACAAGTCAAAGATAGTTCATTAATGTTTTTCACGAAAAGTAAACAGATCACAAGAGTGATCTGTTCTTGAATTGGACATGTGCTGTTGTGTTCAAAACACGTTCATTTCTGACCAAACTGCATCTGGGTGCAAATAAAGTTTTGTTGATTGTCACCAAGTGCACATTTTTTGTCACATTTGAAACAATTTTACTTGTGGAACCCTGTGGCCAATTGCATAAAATGCGAGACAGCAGCAGATAGTTGCAGTGACCTAAATTCAAATTTAGCTTGGGTCGATTAACAACTCAAAAAGTAGAATTTCAGCCATGTAGGTTAGTCTAGGTGCTAAACCAGTAGAGGGAAATGCATCCTGTCAAAATTCTTTATTATTTAATGTGAAGACAGAAATAAAAGGTATGTAGCATGAACCACTGGATTCTCGTGGAAATTCAGCAAGAGGATTTCCATTTAGTTTTGCCTGTAGCGTTGTGTGTGTAGCACGCAGCATTTTTCACCTTGTGTATGCATAGCAAACTCTATTATTCATAGTGTCATGTCCTCGGTCATTCTGTGTCTCGGAAAAGCCTGTGGCGCAGGCAGCTTCCACCCAGTAGAGCTCCGAGAGGTGCCTATCCCTCACACGGGGCAGCGTTTTACTGTCAAAACCTGAATTCATCTCCGCCGTGACTAATTCTCTCATGTCCAGCTAAGTGGCTAGGCTCATTTAGCATTATGTAGAGCAAATCAGAAAAGCTTGTGATGGAGTGAGTAGGAAAGTCGACCCTTGTCGATGCAGAGGATTAATCTTAGCCATTCCATCACTGTAGTGTGTAAATGTGGGGTATGTGTTTTTGCTTTCACATTCTGTAAAAAATTGAGAAAAATGTGATTTAGATTTTTTCCTGAATGAATGTTTAGCCCGTAGCATAGGAGGAGAAAAACTTCCAAGTTTTCAAGAAATTCTTGAAAACACAGCAAAGGAAGAAGTGAAGGCTGAGGGCAGCTGAGGTCTCAGAATTACATTAAACACCACCCGTCCCCTCGTTTTTTCCAACCGTAAGCAAGTTCTCTTTCTGCACTGGACAAGTTCAATTACACCGTCTAGACCTAAGTGCAGACCATTTCTGCACTGAGAGATACTATGCTGATAAATGGTAAATAAGACCTCATTTGCATGGGCAGGAGCAGGAGAAAGTGTATAAAATAAGTAGGTAGCCTGCTTTAAAACTTCCTAATTTGGGTAGATGTGGGCAGCACCCAGTCTTGTGCCAGCTTTACACGATTACCTCTTGCAGTCGCCCACAAAGTTATGTAATATAAATAAATGCTCCACTTGGGTAAACCTGTCTATATAATGGGCAACAGCATTTATAAACGTACTTATTGTTCTCTGATGCCCTGTTTTGTTGGAAAAAAAAGATAAAGTATGTTGGAGATTGAACGTCAAAATAGTGATACAACAAAACAATCAATCAATTAATCAATCAATCAATAAATTAATAAATATCTGATAATTTGTCAGATAATATATATTTTTTGAAAGACAAGGCAAGGTCGGTTCATGTTGTAAAATGTCACAAAAATGAGTCTTCAAACTAAAACATTCATTGCAAATGGCATAAACATTTACAAAGAGTTCCTTTCTAAGAAACTGGCACATGTGCTCTTCATTAGACTGTTACTTTCATTACCATGCACACTCTCTTGTGTCATTGAGTACCATATTTGTGCAATACACATGTACTACATGTAAGCTGGTGTTTTGGACCTAAGGGCTCATGCCAGTATCTGTGGGTGGAGGTTTATGAGGTATTGCATTCTGTTCCAGCATAAAATCTCGCCTCAACAATCCCTTTGTTGATAACATAATATATTCTCTTAGAATCATCAGGGACAAACACACACACACACTAAGACACACAGTGAGGGTGGACCAGGACCACAGGGGTTTTACATCATCACAATGCTATTCCTAATTACTGTTCCTCTGTGCTTCTCAGTACGCTTCCATGCATCGGAAAGCTCCTCTGTCCAGTGATCACACATCTGTAAGGACCAGAGACGGGAGAGAGAGAGAGAGAGAGAGAGAGGACTGCCCTGACTCAAGACTCTTTACACAACCAATCACCTAAGGTACATGAGGGAGAGGTAGGCAAGCCCAAGTCTCATCTTCACTAATTAGAGAAAATGTGCTTGGGTTAGAACATTTATAAAGGATTCCCTGCTGCTGCCAAGTCCTGTTTAAACCAGAGCAACTCCTTGACCCTCTAGTTACATAATGAAGTCCAGGGTTTTTGCACAACTGTTCGTTATTCACCGTGAGGCTCAGAGAGTGCAAAGTTGTGATAAGGCAAGAACTTAATTCATTAATTGAGCTGATATTTTTTACTGGCTGATTAAATAAGTGCTGACTAGAAAGACAGGAAGCCACAACCCATTTCCCGCCAAAATATCCTAGAGAGGAAGTGTAGTCCACCCACATATAAATCATTGACAAAAAATACCATTTAGAACACTATGAACACAATTCTTTATACTCAAGAATATTCCACAAAGCAATCTTTCTTTCTTTTTTCTCAGAATTTCAAATGTGTTATTTGGCAAGTGTAACATAATGGTAGGCATGTAGAGCAAATGACCTTGTGCGAATGTGAGTGCAAGCGTATTTATCAGACAATTCCACCACATAAAAAATACCCCATCCTGGCCGACCACCATTAAAAATGAACCAGCCAAGACATCTGTGTCTTAAAAGGCAATTAACCACTTGTGAGAACTGCAAGCTGAGGCGAGGTAAGAAACAGCCCAGTTTCACTTCACCGTGTCTAGAAATCAATAGCCACTTAGCGTCTGTGTCTAGCAGTCTACCTGTGCATTCCAATCCCTTGCGCAGTGTGCAGATTTCTACGAACTTTGTGTGTAGCGATGTGGTGCTATGCTAACGTGTTAATAGCATCACTGACCACACTGCCTCAATGTCAGTTAAGTTCATTCTATGACTTCAAACTTTGATAAGTGACTTAACAAATGGAACTCTTAGAAAAAAAATCTGGCCTTCTACAGACAGGTTTGAATGGTCCATGCATCCATTTTCGCAATGTTAGTATGGCTACTATTTTACCATCAGCAACTACTAGACACTATCTTTGCGTTATTTTCGTAAGTTGATTTTGGTTTTAAAGGTTGGTTCATCTTACAAAACACTCTGACAAAATAAAGAAAAGAAAACGTTTGACCTGCAAAACTGCCCTTCTAACTGGATTTCAAAACATGGCTGAAGATTCAGTTTCTGTGGCAGCTATATATAGTCCTGGGCAAACATATCTAGCGTTTACGTCATTTTATTCATAAGGGGACAACAGCAAGCGATAGATTCTGGCATTAAGGCATTTGTGCTAATTGAAAGGTCACCCTCATAATTATCTACTCCTAAGCAAAGGCAAACAGTCGTCGGTTCCTGAGTCGTGAGCGGCAAGCATTGTGTCCTGGCGGCTAAGTTGCATTCAGTCTATCATTATCGTTCACAGAACTGGGCTCTGCTAGACATTTCATTTAAGCAGCCACTAACCTAATTAAAGCTTGTTCCTGCACATCTTTGCAATCTAATAACTAATTAGCCAGAGTCCAGCTCAGCAGCAATAAGCAACAAGCCTGGGGGCTAAACTGCAGCCTTTTTCTTTATTTGCCTCCCATCTTTCAATCTTGTACGTGGCCTATTCCATCATTCTTTGCCTTTGTTTCTTGCTAGTTTGCTGTCTCTTTTTTCGCCATCCAATGGTATAAGTCCTAGAAGAATTCTGTCAAAACCTCAGGGGATCTTTGTTGGTTTTTCATGTTTGGTAGCATGGTCTCAGGAGGGAGCAGACAGACAGAACACAGGACACTCAGCAGGGATGAGGGGCAGCTGTCAACCCTTTGATCCTGCCTCAGAAGAGAGGACAAACATTTGTTCTAGAGAAATCAAGGGAGGACAGCAGGGATGGACAAGCAGTTTGAGAAAGCATTCGAAGAATGGGGTGACAAGACAATAACAGAGAAGAGGTACAAAAGTAACTGACTGATAACTGAGAGGTGCTTAAGGAGTTGCCTGGACTCTTAGGAATACAGTTTTGGAGTGAATGGCTTCTGGGTAATCCACCTTTGCTGCCTACAGTCCTGATCTAATGTCAAAAGAGTGCATTAGAGACTAAAAGGATAATCGAGTCAAGGATATTAATGAGTTAAGACAGAGAATCAAATTGCCAAGAATTATTCTCCATAGCTTTGTAACTCCTCATATCTCATAGCTCCCCTGTAACAACTTGACAAGCAGGTGGTTAGACATGTGTTGGCATGTCTATCCCAGGGTTTTCAAATTCAGCTCTCGGAAGGCCACTGTTTAGTTCCAATTTAGTTCTAAGCCTGCTCCAACACACTTACTGTAGTTTTAAGGTATTCCCAAAGGGTTCAGGCGAGCTGGTTCAGGTATATTTTATAAGGGATGAAGGTAAGCTCAACAAGACTGAGGCCCTTCAGGACCCAAGTTTGACCCCCCTGGTTTATACCGTTTGGAGTCTCATTTAGATGCTGATGCACACAAGGACACTCCAAAGGTATCTCCACTCTACTAAAGGAAGAGGTTTACTTGCTCAAAAAGAGAAAAGCAGACAGAAGGACATGCAGCAAGGACAACCAAAAAGGAAGAACATTGATTTTCCGACCTCACATCTTCTTACTAGCTGCCCTGTTTCATCATCTCTCTTTCAGTTTTTCCTTCTTTTAACAGTCAACACCTGTACATTCTGACATCTAGAAGTGTTTTCTAAAGAGAACAAGAAGATGGTGAACAAAAGAAAGAGAATAAGATACAGTCGAAAGGTTTGAGGTTACACACACAGTCAAGAGAGAGCAATTAGCAAATCAAGCGTGTCACCATGATCGCTTCAAAAGGCCTGCAGTGGCCAATCATAAACCAGCATTCTGTCCATTCCTAGTCAGCGCTCATCAGGCACTCGATAAAGCGGTTTCCCCAAGAGCAGCCACTGTTAACGGGATGGGTTTTCAGCATGAGCATCCCTCCATGAAATGCACATTACCCATAAGCCCATTGTATTATTCAGTGTTCTTAACAAGCGGAGACTGAGTTAAAAAAAAGGAATTCTCAAAAGATTGGCAAAAAATGCAGTGCTAGCTAGAAATATGAACTGTGCGTTCAATGCAGGATATGGTGCAAAATAGCTAAAAAGAAAAAAGCGTGATAGCTAGGTGGTTGCCTACTTAGAGCGCCCCCTGAAGTCAATATGCTATTTTGGTCCATAAATATGACTCAGTTTGTAAGAATTTGCTTCCTTGTTTTATCATTCAGCAAGCAAATCGTATGGGCAACTGTTACTGAAATTACTTTGAGTTATCAAATACTGCGACCTGTGCGGAAGGGCTAAACATACAATATAGAGATAGTTTGACTCTTTTTCCTCTAATTAGAAGCTCCACACATACCATGACCTTCTTACATAACTGACCCTCTCCTTATCACCAGCATGCAGCCAATTCCCATTATGCAACAGCCTCTCAAAACACTCCGTCTTCTCTCCAGAAGTCCAGTTGTGCTTTTCCAAACTCCCCACCTCCCTTCTTTGCCATCATCAGCAAAATCCTTCAAGAGAAGTTAAAGCATAAAACAGGCTTCTCTCGAGCTCTGGAGTGGTACAGCATCAGAGAAACACACTGAAAACCAGTCGAGTTTCAAAGTCTCTTTCCCATAAGGCTCTGCAGTAAAATAAAACTACACCCTGATGCTGTACGACTTTAAACGCATCGCACATCAAAAACTCCACATTTCTATCAGAAATTATTCAACGACTTTCGATACTCAGTGTTCTGAAGTACTGAGACATAAAAAATGTTTTCATTCAACATTTATCATTTCGGTATATCACACCACAAATGATAGCAGACAATCTCTTGGCTAATTAAAAGTCTGTTTGTTACCTTACGATCACAGGATTTCCATGCAAAGCTTTTATGGGATTTAGAAATTGTACAGGGGAAAAAAGGTATCTGACGTCACATGAACATTACTGCAAACGTTAGATAAATATTAACATTGCCAACAGTACAGTTTGAAACAGTTATGTCCCATGATAAGGAACAAATAAATTTAGCCCAACATTCAAACTATTTTATACTTTACTCTTTCACATACAATAGTGAAACTATCTTGCTATTAAATAAAAACGCAATTGCATGCTGTTCTTCACCTGGCTTTTTTTTTATTTGCATCAGTGGCTGGCTGATTACACAACAGAATAAGCAGTAGAGTTATTGTGGCCGTCTGAGTCGGAAAGGCGGCGATGACGGCAGTTGCTATCTCTCCCGCTCACCTGGTTCAACTTATCTTCCCCAGTACACGGCACTAGACACTTTCAGGGCCGGATCAAAGACCTCAGTTTCTAAGCACTGAGCTCAGCTGTTATAGGTGAGTGTGGGGGACGGCGTTTGTGGGGCAGAAGATGCTGAAAGTGTTGTCATCTGGGTAGAGTGTGGGAGGAGAAAAACAAGTACCTAGAATAGCGGTAGGCGATATACTGGTTGAAATGATAAACTGTTTGGAATTTGTCAGCTGGTAGAAATTTGTAAGTATTGTTTCTTTCACCAGTGGAGAAATACTGCTGCATGGTAGGAGCTAATGGGAAAATGTGTATGTGTGTGTGTGTGTGTGTGTATATAATTTTTCTTAAAATTAATTTTAAATATAATTTACATTAATATTACTATATATTACAACATGCAGATTGCAAATATAAAAATTACAGTATTTTAGCAAACGCATTTAGATTATCAACTAATTATTAGCAAGATTATATATACATTATTAATTAATTAAAAATTATTATAACAACTATAATGAAAGAGTCATGTACATTGCAAATGGTTTTTTTTATATTGAAAATGTTAGATTATTTTATTGAACTCAGTGGAATGAAAAATATTGCTATACATACCATATTATTAAAATATACTCAAGTATATTGAAAATGTATTAACTTTTTAACATTATTTAAATCAATCCTTCGTAATAGCAATGTGTAACATAATTTTTATTAACTATTTGGCATACTTTGTTTCATCATGCATCTTTTCTTTTCTTTTTTCTTTCAAAAATAC
Source organism: Puntigrus tetrazona (assembly GCF_018831695.1). Classification (NCBI taxonomy): domain Eukaryota; kingdom Metazoa; phylum Chordata; class Actinopteri; order Cypriniformes; family Cyprinidae; genus Puntigrus; species Puntigrus tetrazona. The sequence continues at coordinate 2,083,684 of NC_056709.1, forward strand.
TACATTTACACACAAAAAAAACATTCATTTTTCAATAAGTACCTCCTTATTCTGTTACACACTTAAGTCAGTGACCGAGATACACTCTTAAACTGTCTTACCCTTCTTTGTGCACATGCTACTACCCACTATATCCTCATCTACTTTGTCATTTAGTTACTTACACATTCAGACACCCACATGCACCTGTGAATATTTTTATCAGCCACTACTAGTAACAGCAGGGACACACACACACACACACACAGTCCTGGCAGCAGGTGGCCCTCAGGACAAGCCAGCTGCATTAGCATGACCTCCTGCTGTGGCACCATCACTCTTATTTCCTCTCAGACCTTTAGGATTAATGAGTCTTAAAACAAAAAAAGTCACTTCACGTCCCCGAGCTTTTAAACCATTTCCTCGCGTTCTACTTCAATTGCTTCTTTTTATCATGTTCGTCTGGTCTCTTCTACTTTATTCATCATCCATTCTGGTAACAGACACAGTGGCATTTGTTTGTCTCCATAATCTTTCATGAAAATCATCTACTGAAACGACTTTGCTTCAGTTAGGATGGTCTCTGTTCCTCACCCTTTCACCGGGGTCATCTAAACAGCCTTTTTTGCATCGCCAAACATTTTACCACTTATAGACTGAGAAGGCATTCTATCATGCTGAAAATTGCATTTTGTACATTAGAGGTCTCGGGGTTGACGACTGGCCGGAGTATCGAGCAAACGCAAGGAGAAGAGTGTGTGATGTATGCATTCATTATGGCCATTATGGACTGGATCCATAGCTTCCATTCCACCTGCTCCATTACACTCCCGACTAATCTCAGCGGAATCTTTTTTGGGTTCGGTACAAGATCAGCTCAGCCTTCTTGAAGGGTTCATTTAGGGGTTTTACTGACGCTTATCACATTGAAAGGTTTTTGTGCCATTGCTGATAATCAATACAGTAGTAGACGTGGCACGTCTACAGTACGTCATTTGTTTAAAGTTAAAGTGTGGTATTCCTGTATCACAAGCTGAACCAAAGAGATCTGCAAAGAAAAGAATTCCCACAATCCCCTAAAAACGGGTAGTCCAAATGCACCCCCAAAAAACCTTACAGTCCTAATCATATTATCCATTTCCTACACTTGGTGATATTTCATTTTAGACATTCTACTAACATTAAGTAACTTTGCAACTACATTTCAACTAGCAGTCAATATGGTATTAGTCTGCTGTCTGCTTAATATCTTCTAACACTTTATTTTTTATGGGCCCACAACATACTGGCCATCAGAAACTTTGCAAGTACATGTCAACTTATTGTACTAACCTACCCTAATAGTCTATTTTGAGAGTTAGTATACATGTAGTTGCAAATCAATGCAAATTAGTTGACAAGTAGTTACAAAGTTACTCATAGTTACTGTAGTAGAACGTCTAAAGTGGAAAATAAGGTGCAACCAAAATGATTCCTTTAGTGATAATACAGTTAGTTGCTTATTTAAATAGCTTCATCCCAAAAACGTATATGCACGTTTTCACGTGTGTGTGTGCACGAGCACAAAGTAAAAGTCTCGCAAAACAACAGCCATTTATCTCTAATCAGCCTGAAGAATCAGAAAGTGTTGTTCTCTGTGAATGTTATCAGCGGTGTTCCGGCGGGGACTCGATTGAAACGGCAGTTTCCTGGTCTTGGGAGTGGGCTCCCCTCTTACGCCTGCAAAAATAATCTAAGCAGCTTTTGTTTGGAGAGCGAGGGGCCTGAAATGTACAGTGTTATGTAAGAAAATGCTTTTTAGACCCATGACAAACAGCCACACATGCGCACACGACTAAAAAAACTGGTCATGGGGCGACGCCACCGACAGCGATCAAGATCTAATCTGTTTCTTCAGAGCACTGTTCTGTAAGCAAGAGGAAGAGAGTGTTATGATTAGCGTTCGAGATAACAAATTCCTGCTCTTCGCACAGTTCACAGGTTAATACAGTCATATGAGGTTACGTAAGTGTTGAAGGAAAGAACTTCCAGTGGCCTTTTCATTCCAGACTGAGGGAAGAATGAGCTTTACACAAAAGAGTGCAGAGACCCTTTTCTGCAATAAGTCATTCCATGCTCTCAGGCTAATTGCTTTGAGTATGTTCAAAGAAATGGCTGGATGTGACCAGTCTACAGACGACTGACGTGTCACGTCTGTCCGAAAGGCCACTTTTCATTCTCGAGGTCTGTGTTGTCAAAGAACGTGTTAAGCGACTACGAAATTCAGGGAGAAGCATTTCGGGCCGTCGTGTTTCTGTTTAGCCTAGCATTAGCTGTGTGTTAGCTGTACACAATGCGCTGTAAAAGAGAGTGTGATTTATACGGGTCCAAAAAAAGAAAAGGCGCCAGTGTTCAAAAGTCGCTCGTTCTCATCAAGGCTGCGTTTGTTTAATCAAAATACAGTCAAAATAGTAATACGGTCAATATTATTATAGTTTAAAATAGCTGTTGTGCCTTTTTTGTTACAAAGTCTTTACTGTCACTCTAGATTAATGTGTCCTAGCTGAATAAAAGTATTAATAATAATAATAATAATAATAAAAGCATAGATTACTATTAACACTGATCCCAAAATTTTGGGTAGGTAATGTTATGTTAATGTTAAAATATTACTTTGGTACATTAAAGTGTATTTTATAGAAATTGTTAAGCTCCCTGCTGTCATTACCATAATGTTCTGTAGCTATGTTATTATCAAACTGTTCAAAAAATTATAGTTTGTGTATCAAATGCCTACGTCAAGTCTTTCTGGCAAACCCTAACCCTCCCATCCTGACTCTCAGACTTCTAAGGCGACAAGCAATAACTTAGCAATAATAAGAAAAATAAATTAATAGCATATAATAAAGCCTATAATGTTTATACAGATTCAAATTGCAACCAACACACTGATCCTGCGCAAATGGACAAATACACAGGTGCAACAAATGCTAAAATAATAAAAATCTATTATTCAATAGGACAGAACGATGCTGTAATTATTCATGGGAATCATCAAAGCCATTATCTGAAAACCAAGAATATAGTGCTGTGCTGTATTTTTTTCTTTCTGTGAGCAATTCTGGCTGTGCGATAATCAAACCTTATGGCATTTGGCAAGACAGAGTTTCTCAGGTAGTGATTTTTCTTTATTTCTGGCATGGGACATTCTTCGATAAAAAGGTGGCGCCAGTCTTGGCTGTTGCCGAATGCTATCGATGTGACAATATTCACGTGGCGTGTGAAAGACTGAGAGGGGGAGAGCAAAAAAGTGCGAAAAGGATCTGTCTGTGGCACCTTCGAGGTATTGATGGAGCAGTGAGACGGGGCGTCTGAAAAAATTCCTCCGAGCAACTGCTCTCTCTCTCTCTCTCTCTCTCTCTCTCTCTCTCTCTCTCTCTCTCTCTCTCTCTCACTCTCTCTCTCTCTCTGTCTCCTGTTCAGTAAACAAATCAATGGTACAGACGAACACATACCCAAAGAGGCAGGGGCAACTTTCCAGTGAAAAGCTATAAGTGGTAAATTAAATGTCACAGAAGCTGGCATAGCACCTGCAGGAGAAGACTGAGGCCACAAATACTTCTAGCTCCATTTCACGCCTCATCATGGCCCAAACCATGAGAATGCTATTGAACATTCAAAACAATGCTTTGTTATCGGTGTGTCCTTGTACATTAGTGTAAACTCTTTTCCATGGCCGGTTTTCTCTTTCATAACAATGGTACAACCATTTAAAGAGATGACTTTGAGAGACGTTGCTTACTTTTTAATCCAGTTTATTCAAAACCATGTCCTGAAAATGCAATTTATTTATATAATGACTTTTAAGCGAGGTTACGTCAGGCTGTAAACATGTCACTTGGTGCAACTCTTGATATCGTAATCACACAGTGTCTCATCAAAACAATGAAATTCTGAAAAAAAAATGTTAGTAGTTTGAGATCATCATTTTTATTTTTGTAGAAGCAATCAAACGTCTGTCCAACAAATAGTCACGGGGTGCAAGCAAGCGGAAAAAAAGTTAAAATAGTAAATAAATGGATAATAACTACCTTTTTTTTTTAAGATTTATTTTTTGACGTTTTGCCTTTAATTTTGATAAATACAAATATTCAAAATAAATACTAGCAGTACATTTTTAAGAACTTGGCACATTTTCATTTAGATTTTTCATTTATTTATTTTGTACACCCTTATTTGCCTTTGCATTATGTGCATAAATTATATTTCTGGCCTAGCGCTTATATTAGTGCAGTGCCCGGAAAGGCAGTGTCACTAAAATTGTTTACAGCGTGTGGCACTGGCAAGCATATTCTTTTATTATTGTAGGTTTATGCATGTCTTAAACCGTTCTGGTAAATGCATTCATGATCAATAAAATCCATACGGAAATCCTTGTAAAACAGAAACATTCCCATAACGCCTTGGCAAAATTACAAAAGTTAATTTGCGCTGAACAGACATCTTAATTAACTGAGCTGGCTTTGCTTTAGTAGACAAAGGAGGTCACTCTGCCTGTTCTTTCTCTCAGCCGGCCGATTGTCCAAGCGTTTGCCTGCATATTTCACAGTGAAATGTGGCCCACCCAGGTGCGGGTTTGGTTATAAATTGCTTTAGAGTTTAAATAAGAATTAAATATATATATCCAGTTCATATTGAGTGCCGTGGTATAGTGATATTATTGACTTGCAACTGCAGTCTCTAGGTATAAGTAAATCCTTCTGGCGGAGAATATCTTATAATATTCAAGTTCTGCATCAAAGGTAAACATAGAGAGTGGTAAAAGAATAAAAGCAAAAATGAAAAGTGATGAGCACTCTATACAAAAACTCCATCCCTCATCTTTTTTAATAGTAATTCCCTGACAGCATCATTATCCTGAGCACTCAAGACATAGTGTGGCTGAAAAGGGCGACAAATCTGATTATTCTGACTTCAAAATACTGAGGGCTATGTTGCATGCTTGTTGTGTTCAAAGGGAACTGCAGACCTGGTAAAGGAGATGGAAAAAGCGAGCGAGTGTGAAAGAGGATGTAAGGTGAAAGGGTGTGTGCGGATGTCCAGAGAGAATCATTTAACTTGTGAAGTGGAAATCCAGTCAAGTTTAACCGTCTACTCCTCAGTTTCCTGTTACTATTTAGGGAAACGTTCTGTCAGGCTACCCTGAGACCGATGAATATTGCATCAGTCCTCGGTTTACTGTAACTCCTCAAACATCTCTTTTCTGCAGACAGTCCGATGGGCTCACCAATAAGCACGGAAGTGTCAACCACGCTGAGCCACGTGGGAGTGTTTTAAAAGCCACGGAGGGGAGGTGGATACTTTCATTTAGGGTGGTGTGTCACCCTGAAGGCCAAAGCATACTTCAGCTGTCCACATTATGTCATTTTCATCAGGAACACCCCACCATGTACAGACCGTGGACGGTCTGTGTACAGAACATGCGTGAGAAGAATGTTGAAAGAGCGCGAGTTCAGTAGGTCGCATTGCACATGTGTCGAGCCCGTCTGTCCGCTGTTCGCAAGATGGAACGAAACATAGAAAGTGAAGTATACCCGGTCCTTAAGGCATTACGCTTTACCCATCAGAGACTGCTGTCGCTTCTTAATAGGGTACGGTTGACCTTTCATGATACTTCAACAATGCGTAACCTAATGTAGTAATGTTGTTTAGTGTAATAAGAAGGATTGTGTATGTGGCATTTGTGGTCTGGTGTGACCATCTGGGAACTATCTATCAGGGGTCAGCAACTGTTACTGGACAGTGATGGATTTCCACCAGCTCAAAGTAAGGAGGACTAGAGAGGCTGGACAAAACATCACCATCACAGCCATCCATCATGGATTGCTAGCAAAGAGCCAAAATGAGCTATACATCAAAGTCAGTCGCAGAAGAGCCTATCCAGCACTATAGCTCCTCCCTTCGGAACCGGGTTTTATTAGTGCAACCACAGAGCAAAAATGGCCCTAGGACAGAGACCTGAGGTACTCCAAACTTTTCTGATCTTTCTGTGTCTCACTCTGACCTTCAGTATAACTCCAAGCAACCCAGAACCTCGCAATGCTTCAACAAAGAGCTGAGGGTCATCTTTTTTTTTGGATTAGCTTTATACAAATAGGCACATTGTACAAGATAATTGAGCCACTCAATTGGTCTCTCATCAATGAAGGCTATGCTAAGCCTTGGTCTGTTAAATAAGTGCGCTGCACATGCGCTTCAGTGGGTTAGTAGCTTAGAGACAGACTGAGCTGGCGTACACAATGCGTAGCGAAGCATGAGAAAAGAGAACATTTTACTAATTGTACAACAGCTTAACTTATCCGACCACATAGGCGGAAAACCTCGAAGTAGATTCATAGCCGGTTGATTAAAAATGGCTGAGCATCTTAATACTGTGCAATAACATGATATACCCAGAAATTTGCCACACCATAGCTTTCTAAAAAAACAACAACTATAATTTATGAGGTTGGATTCAGTTATTGTTAATCACAGAGGCTAACTTCCATCAGTAAACAACATCTCATCAGTAAAGCCGGTTCTTGGGTTGAGGTATATCACCATCACCTGTTTTCAAATGAAGCGGCAGTTAATACACTGACGAGATGCGCATGAATATATTGCCCAGCCCTAGCAAACTCTAAAAATGGTTACCATGGTGATTTTGAATGAATAATTTTAGTGTAAAAGAACACAGGTGTTTTGTCCCAATTCGAAAGCTAATTCGATTTGATCATCAGGAGCAGAGGAGGAATCGTGAGCGAGTAGTCTCGTCCAGCCTGTCACAATGTGCCGTACAAATGAAATCTCCCTGGGACTGATACAGACTTAACCACACACAAATGCGTAATTGGGCTCTGGCATTTGCATTTGAATTGTGCTGTGTTTGGAAATGAGGAAAGGAATGAAACGGCGGAGACAGAGTGAGAGTGTGTGGGAGAAAGAGTTGTGCGCTCTGATTAAAATGGAGCAATGTGTGGAAGAAAGGCGGGGACGGTGGAGGAAGCAGGCGGAGGTTTAATTGGCTGATGACCTGTCCTACGGTGAAATCCTCAACCAGAGGGAACTGTCTTATCCATCTCCTCCTGTCACTCTCTGTGGCCTACACAATGTTCCTATATTGCCGAACGGGTTACATAACTTGTTCTTGTATTGTTGATACACCCTTGGGCTTTTCACACTTGATGGTTTTCCTTCGTTAGAGGAGCAAAAAAGAATAAAAATGAAAGAATGGACATGCTGCTCTTTTCCACGCGATTACATTTCCATGCAAATCAATAAGGACTCGTGCTTTCAAGCTTGAGCAAAGCACGGCAAGTCACAGGTGTGCTTTTGTGGGGGAACCCTTTGAGTAAAACACACTCGGATGGCTCAATTTCCCTGGCACCAGCGACAGGAAGTATCCCAGAATGCCGAGCGAGGCAGCTGTTAAAAGTGTCATCGGAGAGTGCGTCCCATGGTTGGTCACCTGTCCTGTCACATTCACTCATTCTTTCCATTAATCAAAGCATACACACCCTGCTGTCTGTGCAATTCCTGTCACTTAGCCCAGGATAATGGTGTCATGAATAACCCACGATTGTTCCCCCCCTACTCTGTTTTTCTCCTCCTTCGCTCACACAATCTTTATTCACACTCTCACACTACGACTCTGGCTCTCAACAGACATTGACAAACTTCCTGTCACTTTTTTCTTTCAGAAGGAAAGAGGGAGGGAATGATATATAGAGACGGAGTGGGTTAAGAGGAGGCAAGAGAAAAAGATAGCAAGAAAGACAAGTAAAGTGACAATATCAGTCAAGAATCACTAACTCTGGATCTTCACAATTAGAAGGGAAAAAAAGGAGAGTGTCCACCAAAAAAAAAACACTTCTAGCGATCAAGTTTAAGTCTCATCTGCCAAGTTCCTAGAAATCTACTTATTATAGTCATATTAGTTTTTTATGATTTTCAATTTTTTGAAAACCGGTTCAAAGAAACGAATGCTTCTACAAATGTCATGTCTCCTTACTCCCTATAAGTAGTCTTATTTTTTACTTTTTAAAAAAATGTGTTAATATGCTTTTTTTCTCAAACACCATAAGTTAATAAACTGGAAATATCAAAGTTTTATGAAGTCACATCGCATGATATTTTACATCACTTGGAGTCTGACATTTTAAGACACTTATTTTTTTTGTCTGGATGCGGTTTTGAAATAATAATAATAATAAAACCTAGCACAAGGACACACCGCTCCCTGGGAATACAAGATCCACAAGCACCCTGGGAACCCAGGCAAAGGAAGACCCCACGCTAGTAAAACAAACTACCCCTAATAAAATCAATCCTCAACCTTGCTCGCTCATTCTTCTCCTGAACACCTGAGGGACACTGTCCCTTTGCTCCTTCCACACTTCACCGGCTCAATGATGTCAGAGAGAGCCTTTTTAATAGATTTCCAAAACATGTTTCAAATGACAAAGCCCCAGCTGTGGTGAAAGCACAGGTGCACAATACACAACCCAGCGACTGATGGAGCCCCATTCACCAGTTTGACAAACTGATTATCTCTCTGGAGCTTAAGCGCCGATCGATTACCGGCTTTAAAAAGGAGGAAAGAGAGGACGAGCAAGAGAAATGAAAGAGAGAGAGAAACTTTCCATTGCCTTTAGATCTCAGATCATGTTTAATTTTAGATGGAGAGAACCTTCCTTTAAGGATTAAACATAGTCAGTGTGCTGATTACATAAATCATGTAACTGCACGAAGAGAGAGCGTCGCATGAATATAAAATCATAAAGGTTAGTGGGGGTTCACTGTGGAAACATCCTTCTGTCCAAATGTGCTATTTGGGTGATAAAAAACACTGCGTGTCCAAAAACACATCCTAAAAATGGCCCAGAGTGAAACATTTTACTCATTCAAATTTAACCAGTGGAACCGCTCGTGTTTTATTTGCGGAGGGACTATCCATCAAGTGGGTGGGCTAGAACAGTCCAGAGTCAATTATTCTGAGCTGGTCTGGTGCTCAATGTCACTTCCTGCCAGGCAGATGCGGACAATGAGTCGCGGTAGACGCCAGGGTAGCTTTTTAGCCCCTGGCCACAAAACCCAACTGGGTCTGAAATGGATTCAGTATCACAATCTCCTCTGGATTAAAGGGTTAAGCAGAGTAACTTGCCCAAAATGGCTTTCTACCGCTTTAATCGCAGATAGTTGCGTCTGAGGAAGATATGCTCTTCAGCGCTGACACAAGACGTTGATCTGCGACACAAAGAGTGTACATCATAAAAGAAAACGAAAGATCTTTTCATGTAAGGAACTCAAAGAAACTTAAAATAAGTGACTATTTAATTACATCAAATGTCACGTAACCTTTAATTTAATATATATAAAAAGGCGCAATAATTTGGCTGAATTTCGGAATCAAAAAAGGTCTAGTCAAAAGTGTGGTGATGCATGAAGAACTGCTCACACAAATCATTTTCAAACCAAGAAGCTTTTCGTTGGCCAGTGCGAAATCTGCACGAAGAAAGGTTTCGCGCCGAATCCTATTGAAATTCCACCAGACACTGGTAAACGTGGCAGTACCTTTGCATGATAGGGTTTATTTAATGTATTTTGAGGAAATGTTTATAGATACACAAATAAAAAAAATCTCCATAACGGCACATGAAAACAAAAACTGCAGTTGGCTGTTATAATAGCGGTGGGTGGTTCTCATCCAGAAATCCATGCCAATGGTTCTTACTATAGTAGATTCAGTCACCTATAAAAAATGAAGAACCAGCCTCCAATAAATTACCTATAAAAGTACAGATTTATCGATTTCAATTGAAGGACTGTTTAGAAGAGCAATATCTCAAAGTTCTTGCTGAGTGCCTCTTATGAAGATGCTGTATTGACTGTTGTAGCAGCGAGGCACAAAACAGTCCCCTATGAACGCGTGGCGGAGAGATATATTCATCTGTAATCACCCTATTTCTCCATTTGCTTTGAGTGACCTTTTATGAAATCAATATTCTTTTCCACACAGACCTATAAATGTCTTCCATAACAGAAGCACAAAGAAGAGGCCCTCCTGCTGACTTTGGACTACAACTTTTATTTCCTGACATTAGCTTAATTAATTTCTTAAGCTCTTCACAGATCAAAATGGGCTGCAGTTCTAAAATAACAAGCTCGCTCCCTCTAGTGTAGATGTGGACCTCGGAGGACTTGACCTCTGCTTGTTCAGGGCCAGTTAAGTCCCATCTAGTGTCTCAGGCGCTGCTAAAATGAGACTGGGGACTCTGCTACCGGCCCCAAGATTCACAATTAAAATCCTGCGGAGTGGAGGACGGACAGGCTAAAGAAACTCAATTCAGGAAGTTATGGATGGAGGTCGGTGAAGTAGAAAGAAACGTGGTGGAGATTTGACATTGTTGTTTTGGTTTTAGCGTTTTGGGAGAATTTTTGTCCTTATGTGTGTGTGCTTTAGTTTTTGATGAATAAAATATCAAAATTTGGAAATAATGTAGCATTGTCGTCCAGTGTAACACAATATTTATGTAAAAATTCAAAGAACATGCTTATTCTGACTCGTACATATTAAATATATGAAATAATTCGGGAGCATATTAAATTTTACTGTTTTTTTAAGTAGTAAAACTATAAAACTAAAATCTAAGATAGTGGCAATTTAAAAAAAAAAGTAAAATTACAGCTAATTAGCATCTGAGGTGAAAGTAATTAGTCTTTTAATTTGTGATACATTGATTTTTGTTGCGAATGTTAAAACTGTTCAGCTGAATGACATTTAAGTGGATGTTTTCTGTAAATCAGGGAAAAATGTATCATATTTATTTATTGCTCAGAAAAACAATAGTGCTATTGAATTTATGCTTAAAGCCTTTTTCGTCTTTAACCCATGTGTACGTACGCGCGCTCACACACACACACACACACACACACGCACATGCACAAACATATGTGCCACTGCATAAAGCAGATATATTTTTCCCCTAACCTCAATTGTTGTAAACTCTGAGCAGATATAACCTTGTAAACAACCATCTTTCACTCAGGAAGCAAAACCTAATAAAAACTCGCCTGCCGTTCACAGTTTGTTCTGTTTATATACAACAGACATCAGATATGCAAACACCGACAGGAACCAGACAGGAAGAAGAAAATAACATTGCAATATTGCAGCAGCAGCGTGTTGGAACTCACAGAAAATCTTTCACGGAAATTGTCGGACTAAATGCATTGTTCAAGACCATTAATATCAAGAATGAAAAGAGGAAGAAGAAAAAAATGCGGAGATTCAATGCACGGGGAGAGGGAGAAGAAATGCAAGAGAGTGCGGAAGGAAGAAGTTGAGATGTCACCCCATTCAAGCACAGAAACAATTATTCTCTTCTCCGCAGCCGCGATAACTCTCCCTGGACCTCCGCTCAAAGTGTGGGGGAACTGAAGGAGTTGCTTTATGAAATCCACTGGAGACGATTGCTGGAAATATTCAACTATGGACTGCTTTCACAATAAGCCTCCGGAGAGCAGACACGGGCCTTTCTTCAGTCCTCGGGGAGGAGGAGGGGTCTGATAACCTCAGGAAGCAACAATTATAGTGGGACTGATCAATGGCACAAGGGTATCAAAGGACAGAACACTATATATTCAAACATGATCAGTGGTATGCCGGTGGGAGTCTAGAGCGTGTGCGTCGCATATATACAAACGAAGAGCTAGCAGCTTCATGCATCACTCTTAAACCGCTTTTTTTAATAATACGATACGTTTTCAATTGCATTTATGTTTCCAATAATCAGAGTAATGTCTTAATTGCAGACACTTTACAAGCCATTTTCAATATTTTGATTAAAACCTTTGCGGTTTTTAATCTACCGCCATGGAACAAAATGATGGGCTCATGCAGCAAGCACGTTACCGGCCACCGTTCTACTAAAGAGAATCAATGCTTTACAAAACATCATGCAAACTATGAAGTTTTGCTAAAATAAACTACGGACTTGAACCTTTGTGAGATACAAACTCGCATGATGAAACGCAACTCCAAATTGCAATGAATGAAGTCGCAATTATAAAACAGTTTCTCAAAATCTTATCACATCTTGCCATTGCAATTTGTATGCTATTTCTAATAATAGCAATGTTATCTCAAAATTGTGCTGTTAATGCTCACTTTGTTCATTTATTGCAAAAGAGGTGTCGAGAGTTAGAGGGTCAAAGAAAGACGAAGGAGTCGTGGTTTTAACTGATTCTTGAAGATGGCTAAGGATTCAGCTGCTAAAAGATAGCAGGAATTTCAAATAAATTAAATAATTAAGCATTCAAAAAAAAAAAAAACTCCAACTCCATACAAGCTCAAGTTTGCTGCTGACCTACATCTCTTTTACCGGGATTACCAGGAATTTGCATGATGTACCCAGTGGAAGGTTCCCGTATGAAAACGTGTAAGAAAGACGGCGCAATTAGATATTCTGCGCAACGGAATAAATATTAAAATCACTGCATTGTTTCCATACAGAGGTCAAAGCTTCGCGTGAAATCCTTACGTGAGTCGCAAGCGAAAGGCGATCACATCGGGAGAAAAAAGGAACTACGTATAGCATGAAATGCACCAAAAAATGAAGGAGAACTGGGATGAAGTGAGGGAAGAGGCGGAGGACGGGGTCACCACCACTGGGTTCCTGGGAGCCTGGAGCTCGCCGGGTGATTTATGGGCCTGCAGGGCTTCCGTAGGCCGCGCAGATTTTCCCAAAGGCACATCTACCGGAGCCGAAATTACATCCTTTTCCTCCTTCCATTCCTTCTCCTTCCTTCAGTCAACATACGAACACCAGGGACGGCCAAATTATTCTCCCACTCTCTTGGTTCATTTTCACCTTCTGTGTCCACTCGCTCACTCACTCACAGCTGAACAACGAGGCCATCCTCCATCCCTCAACCCCCTTTCATTTTCTCAATCTGTTCTCACTCTCACTCAATCTGAAGTAGTCTTAATAAGACAGCGCTCTTTCCGAGACGAAAGACACTGACCTCCCCGGCCTTCGCTTTTAATTGAAAGAGCCGCACAGCTCCGAGCAGCTGCCATTCACATCGTTACCTTCTTCAGCCGTAACCATACTTTCGGTCCACTTCTGCCTCATAAAGTCACAAATGGTTTCTTTATTTGTCGGGACTTTATTTTTCATTTGTTGAGTCTTATTTTTCTCCCGATGGATCGATGAGGCATGAATCTTACTCCAAGAGGAGCCGGATCCATATGTGAGCCGTAAGGTGTAATATCTTCTCTCAGATTCTAAAGATCCAGAGCGAAACTAACAATCTAATAAAAAATGCAGCCAAAATCGCTCATGGAGATATTGGTAGGAGCTCCGCAGAGAAATGACCCCTAAAATCTACTTTCCTCTTCGTTCAGTGGTCTATAAACTCCATCTGGCCTTGGGCGATATTAATTAGGTTGCTGTTATTAAGCAGTTGGAGGAGAAGGAAGAAGTACAAAGGCAATATTTCCTGGAGTAATTAGCGGACATGTATAGTGGACTACACGGCGGGTCAGATTATTAATATTCACATTTTTATAAAGTATGTACCTGAGTTTGGATAATTATTATGTTTAAAAAAATAAAAATAAATAAAAATCAGAACGACTAGACTGGGGTTGTCCAGGCCCATGATGTCTTTAACAGCATAATGGTATAACTATTACTGTTTGTAAATATTAATAATAAATGTAGACTTAAATATTTTTATATTTTAAGTTTAACTTTGAAACCACTAAAACCACTTAATTTTTTTATCAATTAATATTTTTTCCCCTCACTACATCCATGAGATCCCTGGACCTAAGTTAAACAAAATACACTAAATAAAAAAAAAACATTTGCTGCAAAAGTTTTGCAAGATTTGAAAAACATTACTCCTTAAATTCTACATATTCCCTACCCCTCTCTTGCTTATTAATTAATAATATTAGTTCACTTTATAACGCTTTCAGCTACACAGACAGTTTGGTTCACACATCTGAGTAAAACATTTTACCTTACTTCAGTTCATTCCCACAAGTTTTTTTCCCCCTCACAACCAGTGTAAAAAGTGTTAAAAAGTGTGTGAATTCCATGTGAACCGAGCTAACATAATAAACCATCCACAGTGAAATGGAAAAATGGACCTCCGCTGGTTGGAGTTTAACTGGAACTGTCTTCATTCAGTGCAAGCGGTGTTGAAATGCCCAGCAGACCCCATGGTGCCTCCCATTCTGCTTTTGATCGGCATCGCCATCCGTCCACCACCAATTACCCACATTTTTTCCATCCCATTTGCATACATTAGCAAATGGCGTGCATATTCAGGAGATGCAGATGAACCCTGCTGACCGGCTCCAGGGGCGTTGCCTCCTGTCGAACGTATTGCAATTTAATACTCGTTTAAGAGTAAAAGCTGTGCATGCAGACTAGAGGGAAGGGGGGTAAAGTGGGGTAGATGAAATGAAACGGCCGGGCCTTTGCAGGAGGGCTTTGAGAAGCAAATGATGCGTCTTTTCTTTCTTGTGTACGGGTGGCTCTTTAATGCAGGTAATTAGACCGGAGTTAGATTAAGCCACACAATGGAGCAGAAAGAAGAGAAGTGCAATAGGTTTACCCTCGCTGCATTCCACTCCTTTTCTATACTGACAGAAATCAATAGACACTCATGTAATGCACTTCACAGCAGATAAAGGGTGGACAATAAAAAAGTGAAAGGGGGAGAAGAAAGGAGAGAAAAGAAGGAAGAAGAAAAAGCCAGAGCCATTTTGAAAGCCATTAATCTCTTTGGAGCTGTGGTGCGATGGTTGGCGCAATGAGCCTTAGTGCTCACGTGGGTAAGGCAGGTTCGAGTCTGACCTGTACTAATGATGCATTTAAGTCATGCATGATATATATATATATATATATATATATATATATGGACATTAAATGTATGTAAACTGTCTAAGGTTTCAAATATGTTTTTGGGAAACAGATGGGTGAAATAATATTCTGATATGTACATATTAAAATAAATAAAGGAATAAAGAAGATTATTACTTTCTACTGACAAAAAAATTGACAAAATGGCAAATTTAAAAAATTTGCAATTCCAACTAATTAGCATTTGGGGTAAGTAAATTAAATGAATTCAATGAAATGAATAGATTTTTGTTGTAAATATGACCGACAAGAATGAAAATGAACGACATTTTAGTTGGTGTGTTCTGCAAATGACGAAAAATGTATGAAATCATAAATACAAACTCTCCAGGGAGACTTGAATGCACCACGTGTCCCCCTCGTCAACAATATTTGTGGTTGTCCCGACCCAGACAACAGCCTGCGACGGTAGGATAGTGAATGTTGGGGATCAGAAGGATCCCGTGCTGAGTTGAGTGCTGGGAAGAGCTGTTGTCGAGAGCCAGGATCAGGCAGCACAATGTGGGATTTACGGTGGAACAGAGAAAGAGCAGCTCGCAGGAGTCATCCTCCACCCTAGGGCTGCTTTACACTTAATGTAACTCACTCTCCATTCACACAGCCACACTAATCCTGTTCCCAGCATAAACCTGTTAACACCACCCCGACATAGTCGCACGCACGCTCCGTCGTTCTCTGAGAGCATCTCGCTGCCTCAAAACAGTCCCCGCTCAAGGACAGAGGCGGAGAGGACAAGATGTGAAAATGAAAAATAGAATTAAATCAAGCCAGCGTTTCTTGTTCTCCAGCTGATGCTAAGGGTTGTGTTTCATACCGCCCTTGAAAATGCTGCCGTCTCCCCAAAAGCAAACTGCATGACAAGGCTAGCTCACATGTAGGTGGAAGATCACCCACAGCCCTTTCAGTGCATTTTAATCATTTGTGAATGATTTTACACAAGATTTCAATAAACAAGTCAATATTGCGAGTTATTCTAGATTCAGTATTGTCTGTTTTTGTTCTGTGCCATCAATGAAAAACAATATCACTGCAGAATATACATATATATATATATATCTTCCAGCCCTATAGATCAACTTTGACTCTTGACAGTTGACTCCTTTTTTTGCAGTAATAAGCACTGTAAATGTTTTTCAATTCTTTTAATAATTACTGTATTTCGTAATCCTTTGCTGCTTGTGAAAGGGAAAAAGCGCTTTGCTATGCTCTCCCGAATACCCATAAGTTTAAATATGTTTACGCTTCGATAATTATACATATCCCAAACAAGCGAATATGAAAAAAGTCTATAATCTCACAAAGTAGTGCGCTGAGACTAGTTTATCCTCACGCTACTGTAATAATGGCACGCGGTCAGACAAGCGGTACTGTATTTCTGATAGAACATCTCTGTCTTGTGCTAAAGTTGAAATAAATGCAGAATAACCAATGCGGAGCGCTCTGATTAGATCATTTATACTTCCAGCTGCTCCGCAAGCCGATCAATAGCGTCGGTATTCGGCAAGAGAGATTGAACAATAATTTCCCCTCGGATTTTCAATTATAGACTGCTAAACATCTGCAATAAAGCAGCCGGTTCCGGGCCGGGGAGCGATCCATCACGGGACACTCACAGGAGAGATGGGAGAGAGAGATAATACTGGCACCGTACCCTGTCACAGAAGAGCAATGCCCCGCCAGCCGCCTTGCAACGACACCTCTCTGTCAATTTAAAATATTCATCTGCTTCTGATCACCCCTCCCCTTTTCTCGCCGGATACAGTCGCGTTTGCGTCTATCCGTCAGGCCATTTTGT
Organism: Puntigrus tetrazona; assembly: GCF_018831695.1. Classification (NCBI taxonomy): domain Eukaryota; kingdom Metazoa; phylum Chordata; class Actinopteri; order Cypriniformes; family Cyprinidae; genus Puntigrus; species Puntigrus tetrazona. Next base: position 2,100,415 of record NC_056709.1, read on the forward strand.
TGCACGGCTGCCGTCGTTTTTTTTGTTTTTTTGTCTCCCTCCGCGCTCCTCGTTTTCTCTCTCCCTCGCTCATTTTGCCGGTTTTTTAATTCTGAGCACTCTTTGCCCGTTTAGTAAACTCCGGAGCGTCACAGCTCGTCCGCAGGGCGCATATTAAACATGCTCGGAGCTAATAAGTCTGCAGAATGTGTGTTCTGTGGGAAAAGTAATCAGCCTGTCATCTACACGGGGGGCTCTGGATGTGTTTTTTGGGGGGAGAAAAACTGACATTGTGTGCCTTGGAGTTCTTTTTCTCACGACCTGGTTTTAATTGCGCTGGCCATTTTGATGAAGTGTTTTGTGATAATAGCGCAGAGCGTCTAATGATCAATGGACGCTGTGTTTGACTATGCTGTGTGTGTATGTGTGTGTGAGATCACATTCTCACTGGCCTCGTGTTTGACGTCAAGTAAACATTTTATTCATTTGGTGGATGCTTTTATCCGCGGCAACTTACACTGCATTAAAGGTGCTCGTTCTATCAGTTCACGCATCCTCTGGGAATTGAGCATCGTTACAAGCCCAAAGGCAGATAAAACAGGCCATGCTCACAGATTCAAAAGAATTTTTCAGGTTAAAAAAGAACAAAAGACCCATTACATGTATTGTTCAGTAGAAATGTGTAATATTTGAGCTGTGATGTTGTCTAATTCATGCAGCTATAGGTGGAACTGTTATGATAGATCGATATTTCTGGTGTCCTGATGTAAAAAGTTTTAAATAGACTTATGGCATTTAGGCCTGTACCAGTGACCGCGGGCTATGCCTCATCACAAAAAGATGGAAAAAAAGAAAGCTATTGCCAAGCATTTTTTTTCTCCACTGAAATTTAAAAAATACATAAATTAGATTTTTTTTATGCTAATTTTAATATATTTGGATGAGTTCCAACAATCAATGTTGGCTCGCGGTCATCAATAAAATTAGATTTTTGGCCCTTCGTAGAGCAATATTTGGCTAACTCTGATCTATAGGCTATAATTAATTAAAATAAAATAGATTTTTATCATATATTCACAGTGCTTCATCTCCCCGTCGACTTCTGTTACACATACATTACCTCAAGCGCTTTCCATTTTTTTGGTTTTACAAAGTAAAGGATGGGTCGAAATTATTCACTTCAGTAAAATAACCGGTCAGAGTTGCACGCAGAGCTTATCTTTTATTTAATTCAATTATTTAATATTCTATCTGCCACAAATTCCCCTCCACCTCCCCCAAAAAATTCAGTTTTGAAAAAAAACGAGAACCGGCCTAATAAAATAATAATAAAAAAGGACTAAAAAATACAACAGTCGAGCCGCATGACCTGGCCACAGTGTATCGGTTTACATAAACTGATCGTAATAGGATTAGAAGCACAATCAGAACAAAAAATATATATAAATAAATAAATAAAATCACATGAAATCGTAATGAACTGGTCAGATCTGATTTCAATCGGATTGTAATCGGGTGGTTTATTCCAACACGGTCTCACAACCTCACTCGTAAGATTTTGTAAGATTTGTCGGGTAGGTTTAGGGGCGGGGTTAGTTGTAGTTGTAGTTGTTCATTCAAACAAATTCATACGAATTGGTAACATCTTGGTAAAATTTTATTTTATAATTTGTACGAGTGAAACCATAAAATTTTGTAAAAGTAGCCACCTCATAAAATATGTACCCGTTTCTGTGAGACTGGGCTGTTTATTCTTTTGTAAACCGAGCGAGAGGACATGCAAACACTTCATCCAACCGAAAACCGAAACTATAAATTATTGAGCGCGTGCAATGACATGGACGTACAGTAGTGTAATGACCTGGTTTCAAGACGTAGATAATTGTTATTGCTATTATTTTTAACAAAGTAGATATTAGTATGCATGTGGCATATATTTGTGCAATTGCGCAATTACTTTATTTTGCATTCATGTTAATACCAAGTTTGGATTCATCAATCGGAATGAATGCATTCCAGTGGAAGCGAAAAGTGTCCATGTAAACGTAACTCAAGAAAAAGCTCTAAACCTCTATAGGTCTCTAAATGTTATCCATCGAGTCACCAAACTGTTCCTAGTTGGGCCAAATTGTGCCAGCATTGTATCTAAAACGTATCAAGAGAACCACAGCCCCCAGGTCGGGCTGAATTTGAGTGTGATCAGGGTGCAGAAAATCCTAATTCCTTCATGGATTTGCCGGGTGAGATTACGCTAATTTGATCCACATGTTCAGTGCTAGTATGCGCATGAGAGATAATCCCAAATCCGCTGTGCACAAATGGGTCATTAACAGAGCCAAACATCTGCTAAATGAAACTACCTGTGTGCGGCTGCGCGTGTGATAAATGTACGCGAGAGGCTGTGAGTGTGTTAGCATTAGCCTAGCGTGCTTGCGCGCCCACAAGGATAAAAATGACTAAACGCTGCCAAAGTAAAAGTGTGTTTATATGTGTGTGCATGTGTGGTCCGTGTTTTTTGTGTCCTAAACACATCCACACCCATTTATTTCCAGCTCTCTGGTGTTTCCCTCGAGTCAGGCCCATCTGAGGCACATTGATTAATTAAAGGTGAGTGATTTCTCATCTTTAAGAGCTTTAATTACACCGGGGAGATCGTGCAAGGACAGGAGGGTCGCAGCCACATTGCTGCAGTTCATCATGCCGCCTTGGGGCCGACGTCAACCACCCCCTCCACCCTCCGGCCTACACTCAGCATGCGTACCTCCTGACTGCCAGCATACTCCACACAAACATTCTGTTTATCCCACGGACACACGCTATTCGTCTGCAGTTAAAGCTTCATCCGTTCCTGCCACAGTGTTCCCGTGAGAGCTGATCGGAGAGAGCGTTTTCCTTTGTGCTAATCTTGACCTAACCTGTGACATCAAAATGAATGTTATGTAACTCTTAAAGGTACAGTTCACTCAAAAATGAATTTTTCAAGTCAAAGTACGAACCCTCAATCCATCTAAGATACATCATGAGTAGAACAGTGAAGAAGATTTGTAGCTAAAACCGAGGTGATTTATGAAATGCAAGTCAGTGACAATACAATGAGGTCTTATGAAGTGAAGCAATTCGTCCGTGCAAGGAACTGAGCATTATATCTAGGATTATTTTTGGAGAAGTCCAATTATTTTCTGCCAACTGGTTCTTTCAGACAATTCTTTCCACTAAACTGATTCAACTGATTTTGACTGATTCTGATGCCATCGTGGTGCATGATGCAAATTTTGGACATGCATCATTGTACGACAATTTATTTATTTATTTATATATTTTTGAGGGAAAAGCCATGGTAATCATTTAGAATAATGGTATGCAATGCCATTTTTAAAGAAAATTATGTCAGCCACATGTTGTTTCATATATATAACTCTAACTCAAATTAAGATTTTTAATTAAATATGACCCTACATAGACAGCAACTGAAGTACCACATTCAAGGCCCAGTAAAATAGAACAACGATAAAATAGATCATGTGACATCTGTAGTTTAGTTTACAAAAACACTTTTTGTGAGATTACAGAAGGGAATAAAATTAACCACTGATGTCACGTGGACTATTATAATTATGTCTTAACTACCTTGAGCGTGATAGTTGCATTGCTGTCTATGCAGGGTCAGAAAGCTTTCAGATTTCAAAAAAAATATCTATGTTCTGAAGATAAACTAAGCTTTTAAAGGTTTGGAACAACATGAAAATTCTTATTCATGGGTGAACAATCCCTTTAATCATCGATTCATTGTTCTAAAGTAATTCTTTCAACATTTTCTTTTCTTTTTGTAAGTGAAGTATGACATAAACGTGGTGAAATACGGTGGGATTTGGTGGGTGTCTGGAACATTCCAGAACACAAGAGCTAAAAGAACGAGGCGGTGAATAAAAAAAAATTAAGATAGTTGTAGAAAAATGGTGAGATGGAGAGAGATGGAGAGAGTTGATAATGAAGTGCCTGTGTTGTGCGGAGGTGAGTGGATTCAGATAGCTGCTCCGGCTCGGCCCGGGATCCCAGCTGTCAGTTGCCACGGTGACGAGACCACCAGCCCGCTCTTGCTGACAGTGACACCACGGGCCACCGAAGGGCCAGCTGGGCTCGTGTCGATCTGACAGGAGCTCTGCTTCCCTGACAGGCCCTGACAGCCTGCACTCTCTCTCTCTCTGCTCTTCTCTTTTTCTCATCCCTGCTTTCTCTCGCTCTTTCGCTCTGCTTGGAGGGATGATACAGCGTTTTTTTTTTCATCTTCCGCACTATGTGCCCACACCTCTATTTTAATGGTGAGAGTTGCGTCTCTCCTCTGTATTCCAGGCACTTTTCTCCTTACGCACACACATATACAAACACACGAAATCCAAGTTGTCAAGAGTTGGACGACTCTCCCATGAGACTGCAAAGCCAGACTTCTCCTAATGACTGCTAATGTTTGTTTTCCGCAGTTTGCCTACTTAACTCAGGTTGCCAATAGAGCTAAATTGAAAATAGATGGATGCATCTCACAAAAACAAGTTTTGGTCCCATTTCACGGCAGTTGTGAATAAGAAATGTTATATTTTCCACAAAGAAAATGATTCCTCTATTTCAAAATTACTTCTGGTACAGTAGTTCTCACATATTTTAACAACGATAATACTACTTGTATCTTTACATTTGAATAAAACGATAACAAAAAGACTTCAAATTATGTGAGACACAAGGAACATTGTTTTCACGCTGTTTTTAAGAATCCTTTAACAGATCGGAGAACCTCTTCCCATCTTTACTTCTGAGAGACTCTGTCTATCTAAGACACACCTTTTATCTTACAGACCTGATGTAATTTATCTTAATTAGTTGCTAGATGTTCTCCCAGCTGAATCTTGGCCATTAAAGTTCATCCACACCAGACTGTCATCCATGTCTTTATGGACCTTGCTTCGCGCTCTGGTGCACAGTCATGTTGGAAGAGGAAGGGGCCAGCTCCAAACTGTTCCCACAAAGTTGGGAGCATGGCGTTGCACCAATCCCAGCTCCTGAAAAACAACCCCAAACCATAATCCCCCCTCATCCTAACTTTACACTTTTCACAATGCAGTCAAACAAGTACTGTTCTCGTGGCAACCGCCAAACCCAGACTCGTCCATCAGATTGCCAGATGGAGAAGCGCGATTTGTCACGCCATGGAATGTGTCTCCACTGCTCTAGAGTCCAGAGGCGGTGTGATTTACACCACTGCATCCAACGCTTTGCATTGCACTTGGTGATGTATGGCTTGGATGCAGCCGCTTGGCCAAGGAAACCCATTCCATGAAGCTCTCTGTGCACTGGTCTTGAGCTAATCTAAAGGCCACATGAAGTTTGGAGGTCTGTAGTCATTAACTCTGAAGAAAGTTAGCGCCCTCTTCGCACTATGCGCCTCAGCATCCGCTGACCCCGCTCTGTCAGTTCACGTGGCCTACCACTCACTTCGTGGCTGAGTTGCCAAATGCTTCCGTTCTTATAATACAGCTGACAGTTGACTGTGGAATATTTAGGAGCACAGGTAGCATCCTATCACAGTTCCACGCTGGAATTCACTGAGCTCCCGATATCAACTCGTTGTTTCACAAATGTTTGTAAAAACAGTCTGCATGCCTAAGTGCTTGATTTTATACACCTGTGGCCATGGAAGAGATTGGAACACCTGATTCCGATTATTTGGATGGGTGTGCAAATAATATTAATGTAATATATTTTGGAGTAAAGATCACTCATCTTTTCGTGAGATTCACCAGAACAAGTATAACATATTGAATTCCTCTCCATTCAAAAATTGCAAAAAGCCCACATGATGCCACCCTACTGTTCAAGGGTATTTTTTTAAACTAAAGACAGATTCACTGTCGCCTGGAAGGCAGAGAAAATCCAGGCCCCAGACTCTTATTCATCAATCATTCCCTTCATAGCCTAGAATAACAAAACCTGTCGATACAATATTTAGTTACATGATCACAAGCCTCTAATTTATTTACATCCATAATATATTTACTTTTTCATCTGACGGCGTAATAAATTGTGGGTGGCCAACAGAGTGATTTGATGATTTAGAGCTCAATTCGAGAACCAGAATTGGTTTCCGGCAAGCTAATACATCAGAGGGAGGAATTAAAAGGTGTGGCGGCTGAACGCTGAACCCGGCTGCCCGCGTACTACCGTTACCAGCGCAACGCCACATCACTCATGCCGCCTGGCCGCCTGGGACAGAGACGGATGGAGGTGTGCGGAAGTCGTAAATTACTGGTCTGATCATTAGATGATACCGAAGATGAAGCCGGGATGCCCGGTAAAGTTCTGAAAGGCTAAATAAATGAAGAAATAAATCGACAGAAAATATGACCTTGGGTTCTTCCAATGAAATATTCCCCCATCAATTTTTTTACGAGGCCTTTACAATGTGTTTCGACTGTTAAAAACACGGTTCTTTACATGCAGCAACATTTCAACCTCACTGTCCTTAGGAAACGTTTAATGTTGAATTGATTGTTTGCGTTGTGGTCATTCCCGCCTTTGCTTTTGTTTTTTTCAGTTCTGTAAATTCCAAAACCGCCTCATAATTTATTTTAAAACTCACACCTCTTTGTGCACAAAAGGTATTTTCATAGCTTCACAAAACTGGAGCTGAGCCGCTGATATCACAGTAAACTATTTTACCGATGCCCTTGCTACGTTTCTGGGATTGGGAACATCGCAGTTGCGTTGCTGTCCATGCAGGGTCAGTGAGCTCTCAACTTTTATCAAAAATATCTTCATTTGTGTTTTGAAGATGAACAAAGGTCTACGAGTTTGGAACAACACACGGGTGAGTAATTAATGACAGAATGTTCCTTTTGGGGTGAACTGTCCTTTTAAGAGTGTGGACTTTACACATACGATAGCAATTGTGGGATTAGACGATTGCATCATGCTGCGAACATTAAGCTATATTCTCCCACTTGTGTTCTGAAACTCACGCTTATGGTTGGTGACGGCCAGGCCCGTGTGACTGATGGTCCTCATGGCTCTCATCATGGCTGTCATTGGCCTCTAGGCAGGGTGATAAATTCTGGCCAGTGGTAGGGCAGCAGAGAGCAGGTCGGACTGATCGTTCGCAATCAGCGGCTCAGCGTGGAGCTCCAGTCAGAACAAATGGCTCAGACGGGCTCTCGACCTCCAGGTCACCCTGTCTAATGAACTTCCCACTGAACACGAGGAGGTCGCAGATTTAGGTGTGAAGGTCATGATCCATGGATCTTTTCTATGACAGGTGAATGTAACATTGGACAGATTGCCACTCTGTGAAACCAAAGGGACCAAACTCAGCCATTGCTAACGCTAAGACGGATAAATACTAGTTGCTACGGGGCTTGCTGCAGTGGTTCAAAATGAACAAAAACACATTTTTTGTGCTTGAAACACATTTTACTGTACTATAATGTCATAATTTCCGAGTGAAACAGTATATTTAATGTAGACAAACAGGAAATTAGATTGAGAAATGTCAAGGGGAAGGTTATTGGGAGGTAAACAGGCAGAAGAAAATGTAAATTTTATTGTCTTCAATGCTGAATCAGTTCTGTGTGTTATGGTTATGCCCGGCTTTTTGTTTTTCAAATCTGTACATTTTAAATCCACCTCTCAACTCTCAACTGCTAAATAAGAATAACTGTTGATAAAAATAATAAAAAAAAACAAACTAACATTTAAACCCACAAAGAAAGTTAGAAATAGGAGCGTAAAATAAAATTTAAAACTTGCACTGGTTTAAACTAGGCTATTGTGTTCTATAGAAGAAAATGAAAGCCATTTCTGACGTGCATAAAATTGTTAATATTTGTATAACGTAACATGCAAAAATGTGTACCGATGAAGCATTGGAATTTTTTATTTATTTACTTTTTTTCCAACATTTTACAAAATCCATATTTTAATATACATTGTCACCATTTACCTTTTTTACTTCTATCTTATTATGAATGATTTTAAAGTGTGTGTTATCTTTATGTAAAACCTTTTTGCAAACTACTAACTGGTTTGGCTTCATTCTAGGTAGCGCCCAATTTTTTTTACTATCCAATCAAATCCGGAAGGATAAATTCAGGTCTATTCAGGTCTACATTTTTTACGGAAATAAAATGTTTTCTTTGTCAATTATTTCGACTTAAGACCTAAAACGTAATGATGTGTTCACGGCAAGCCATGTCGTAATTACTGTAATTACTTTAATTACTAGATGACAACTTGGGTGTCCTACTCTGAGCTGTGTAGAGTTATGTGTTTCTATGGCAACGCTATTACACTAAAATGAATCCAAGTAGTCTGAGTAATAAATAGACAAAACCAAAATACAATAAGTAATAGAAGTTAAACAAGCACCTTATTAATAAACATACTGCAGAATATTAAATAGCTTTTCAACATTGTGTGTATTAGATTTAAGCTTAACTACATTTTACTGTAGTGTTTGCATGACATTGCAGCAGTCAAGTCGAACAAGTCAGAGCTAGGAAATTTGCCACTATATGATTTCTACGAGGAAGCAAATACTTCTGAGAATTTCACAATGGACACATTTTCTGGTTTCTCAGAAGCAGAAGACGTCTTAGTTGGGTAAACATCTTCTTTTCTACTTTTTTCTGTTCGATTTTACGAATATTACTGGGATAAAAGAAGCATAATTGGATCAAGACATGATGCAAGTGGGATTCAAACCTTTGCTTCCCCAATAGAACACGGTATAGCTATGTTAGAGCGTTTGAACTAACCGTTTTGACGCACACGCAGAAACCCGAGCGACTCTAAAAAAGAGAGGCATTCAAAACAACCCTTCGTTTAGCCATTTCAATTCTTTAAAGAAAAGCTACTGTACAAACAATCTGAGACCACTGCACCTTCAAATCATAATAAAATACAAGGACGTTAATGCACTACTTGTCTGAAAGGACGGAGAAGCGAGGAGATAGGTGGAGTGGAGCTAAAGATGATGTGAGAGGGCAAACAAGCACCGAAAGGCGCCTTTGTCGCTGAAATATGTTGCAATTAAAATAATGGAGTGTGGTTCACACGCTCGCCCTGTTATTCTCCGAAACTCATTCACTCACGCAGACACTGGCGAAGAAATCAAGGGCATTGTGCACAGGCGTTGAGCAGCGGTGTTCTCCTTGATGATAGCACTGCTTAGCTCCTCTGTGGAACTATTAAATTCCCTACCTACAAACACACACACACACACACACACACACATAGAGGAGACTACAGGGCAGCCGCACAAGACACAATAATTGCTACCGAAAATAGATTTTAAGAGTTTTATCAGATTCCAGCGGGGCTGCGGAAAGGACATTTTATCAGTCATCGTAGAAGCCTTGTGGCCTGTTCCGAATGGCGTTTCGACAAAGACATTGAAAACCCTGTTAGCGTGCAATACTACACCGGAGGTTTTCAATTATCTAAAAAAAAGGCATTATTATTAGCGGCGTTTACTAAGATAAGACTTAGCGTCATTGATGCTCATACTTAGAGTTACAGCTTTGAAAAAACTAACTTTTTTTTAACCCATTGTATTTGACACACAATACACACAATACACACACAAACGCACTACTTCTGTTTTTTTTAAATGCAATTTATTTAATATATTTTATTTCCTTTATATTTTATGATTTTATACGTATTTAATTGGTATGTTAATTTATAATTAATACAGGTCTCCCAAAAATTAAGTTATACTATTTTATTTATATATATATATATATATATATATATATATATAACATATAGTCATTTATGTTACACTTTTTAATTATATTTTAATGTATATTATTTACAGTAAATAAATAATATGCAATTAATAATCATTCAAAATATTATTTAGTGTAACACTCTCTTATCGTTTCCTTAATCGATCTTATTTTCGTTTTAAACGAAACGTCCACTTTTAAGATCTATGGGCTGCGTTTCATGAAATCCTCGGTAAATCTTTCCAGCTGCAGAGGAGTAATCAGTCGCCACCCTCAAAGCCTCAATTATTGGATTTTTGAAACGCGCACAAAGTTGTGCATGAATTCGTCAACTATTTAGATTTATGACGCTCAGAGGAAGCGGAGAGAGACGGATGGACGGCCTAACAGAGGAATGCTGAGGAGGGTCTTTATCACTCGTCTCTGTTTACCGCGCTGTCATTTCCTTCTTACTCCGCATCCCTCAGCCCTGATGTACAACAATACGAGGAAATATTTAGCCACGATGATCTCAGCGAAAAACGAATTAATATTTCATGCGTGATGGAGCCTTTTTAATATTTCAAGAGCAATTAATAAGGCAGCGTATCACTCGTCTCCTAGAGAAAATAGCCACAGCGGATGAACGAAAGGAGAAAGGAGAAATCCTTTAATGCTGCCACCGGCACTTGTCCCCGCTTGTACAGTACAGATATCTCCTTGTCCTTAAACACATCCGCACGTAACCTCAGCCGCCTGACTTCGCATGTACCCAGAAACTGTCCGCTGCATTTTCCAGTCGCATTACTCAGAGGAATCGGTCACAAGACCGGCGAAAAAAAAAAAGAGCCGAACTGAAAGGTAATGTTTCATTTCAAATGAAAATGACACGCATGTGAACGCAGCCATTCTCTTTCTCGGAGAGAGGCTTTTTCTCGTTTTTTTCTTAACCGATTTTCCCAAACCGTTACTTTTTGATGCCAGCGCGGTGAGGTGCTAGAGCCGGCGCCAAATCTAAGTGAAGATGTTCCCGAGCACCAGAGAATTGGCTTCAGTCGGTTTCTAGCGTTATCAAGCTGAAACGTTGGCGGGATCTGAGAGAAGTTATGAGCATGTGCTGAAGAATATCGTTTTGGAGGAACGCTTTTGTCTCGCCAAGGCTCATTTCACGGCTAGCGTTTTCTGTATCCTATACGCACACTAACGTTTTCGCGCTTTTTGCATTATCTGACAAAATTACAGCTTGAAATCGTGCGTAATAAAAGTAGAAAGTACTCTTGTGTGTGGGGTTTTTTTTTTCCCTTGTTTTTCTTCACACTTCACGTCTCATGTTTCACTGCCACTGCACTGAAACATTCACAATACAATAGAAATATTTTTATATATTGACAAAAGATTAATTGCATCCAAAATATACGTTTTTGTTTACATATATATATATATATATACAGTATATATATATATGTGTGTGTGTGTGTGTTGCTGTATATATTTGTTCACATACATACACCAACATACAGTATATATTTTAAACATATTTATATGTATTTGCACGTATATTATTTTAATTAAAATTATACATACATACATTTATGTATCATGCATTTTTATGAATTATACACGTGCATGTGTGTATAATTTTAACAGTAGTATTTACCATTTTAAACGTAATTAATCACATATAATGGATTTTATCGTTTATTTATATTATTTCACAGATTTTGGTCTGTGAAATAAAATGTAATAATTGTATTTTAAATTTAATTAAATTTAATTAAATTAAATTTAATTTAATTTATCAAAAACCGACAACACAGTAGGTTTCAAGTATCATTTTAATATGATGTTTTTTTATAACAAAAAATATATATAGTACCCAGGTACATGTCTCTGCCCAGTGGTTCTCCACACACAGAATTAAGACATGTCAGGCCAGAGTTACAGATCCAGGGAGAGAATCGAGCTGTGTGTGTGTGTGTGTGTGTGTGTGTGTGTGTGTGTGTGTGTGTGTGTGTCAGGAGGGCATGGAGAACAGAAACAAGCTCTTGTCTTCTGTGAGTCATTACCTCTCCCAGCCTGAGCTCATTTTCCACATGGCCCTGGTGTCAAATGCCTTCAAGCCATTCACCAAATTCTGGTTTTATCTTTCTCTCTCTCCTCATGCATCTCTCGACAGAAGGACCAGTCCTCCATGAGTCGAATACCGCACGTTTCTACAGAACCAAAGCCAATGAAATTAAGAGGGGCAGCTGGGGAGCGCAGCTCTGTAGTGGACAAGGACGATCGGAAAGTCCTCACGTGAGGCTACAAAAGCAATTCATCGCCAGGATTCTGCTGAGAACGGTCTTCAAGGGCCATCTCGTGCGGAACCCCGAGCACCCATAATGCCCCGAAGAGATGGCCGTACATGCTGGTGAATAATGGATATGTGCGAGTACACACGTTCCCACAGTCCCACGAGCGCTGTTCATCTAAACAACAACATCACGACCCCGGGGACGCCGGACGGCGCTGTGCTTCATCGCACAGTATTCATGGGTCGCAGACGTTGCTGGAGGAACGAGGCAGAACGCGCATGGGCTGATTTCGAGTTCAAAACGACGATTTTCGATTTCAGGTTTTTCGTAAAACTCGATAATTAAGCCCTCGTCTAGCAACCCTCAAACATCTACAGTTATCTTTACTTGCGCATTTTAGCACGTTTGTAGCACATCCCGACAAATATAAGCACATCCCAAGAATTACAGTATTTGAGGAGGCTATTTATGCAAACATAATCAGTTAGGGAACTGTCGGATGTGTGGGAAAAAAACGGATGTGTGACATTGTATTAGATCCGTCTTAATTCTGTCTCATTAACATTAATCTAACAATAAATGAAAAGCTGCTCTTAATTAAACTGCTTTTGCCGTTTTAATAATCAAGTCACATTTTTTTCTTACTTGAATGCTTTTGTTTAGATGTAAAACGGAAAAAGCACAATGGATATTTGCACCGTTGTTTTTTTAGTCTTTTGTTATTTTTAATGAACAAAGACGAAATGTAAATGTACGAGTGTGTGTGTGTTTGCATGTGGAATTAAAAATAATTAATCATCATTAATCACATCCAGTACAATATATGTGTGTGTGTGTATATATATATATATATATATATATATATATATATATATATATATATATATATATATATATATATATATGCATGTATACACACACACACATACACACATATGCAAGTATACTATTTGTTAGGAACTATACTATTTGGATTATTATTGAGTCATTAAATATTGAGTCATTGGTTCTTCTCAACATCCCAGCAGCTGCTTCACTTTACTTTTACTTCACTTTAAATTCACAGTCACATCCCAAACACAATTAAAAGTCAAACATCCAGCAAACACTGAATTCAGAATCCGACGCGGCGGACACGTGTGCTTCACCGCGTGTCCTCGTGTCACACAAGCACTTATGAAACATCGCCACTTGTACACACGCTTTAAATAAACTTGAATCAATTCCGGCTAATCCATTTGCTTGTTTTATAGTAGGCGAGAATAATGCTCATCCTCTCAATGACACACACACGCTCACACACACACGCTCACACACAAAGACGCCGGTCCATTCAGTATTCACCGAGGGACACACACCTCACGCTCGTGAGAGCCGTTTACTCTCATTAAAGTCGACTTCTTAATCCTCAGCTAAAGGGCTTCTGATAAATTCCGAGAGCGATCTTGTTCTCTTCCCCTCCCTCTATTTTTAGCTCTTTTTCATTGGTTCTTTTCTTCCTCCCGCTTATTCATCTTTGTTTCCGTCTTCGAGTCATTAAACCGCCGCTCGGCTAACAGTATAACTCGCCCACGCTAAACACACTTAACACCTTCGCTTTCCGCCGTAAATGTTCCTCTAGCTTGAACTGAACTCCGTACCTTTGGAAGTTAAGATATGTTCTTGAAACACAGACGGTGATGTTGAATCTCTAGAGAGAATCCTCCCAATTTCTCTAGCTGGAATCACTCCCGCAATACTGATGCTTGAATAACTATAAGAGAAAATATGTCTATTAAATATTTTTCCCTCAATGTCTTCCATTTGCAGTTTTTTTCTTTTTTTATTCGCTTCTTTTCCAGTTTTCTGTAAAACTGCTTCTTTTCCGGTTTAATCTTTGCCTTAAATTGACCAAAAATTACATTAATAACAAGATACGTGCTTTCTGTTTCAAATATTTTTTTGTTAAATGTTGTTCGGGAAACTTTCCATTCACCGAATAACCCTGACATATAATAACCCTGACATATAATATCTGACTATTTTAAAATGTAATTATTTGAAACGATTTATGCTATTATTTTAATTTAATATGACCAGCTTCACCACTTTTTACTACGTTTAATTTTTATTAATTTTTTTTAATCAAATAAAAAAAGTTAAATACAGCATTGTAAATACAGCTTTTTTAAATGTTCATTATATTATGTTTTTATGTTAATTAAATAATAATAAAAATAATGCATTGTAAAACGCAATTAGTATATTTTATAATAGTCACGCTTAAGTTATTTTACATGAGATGAGCTAGGGTTTTTTTTTTTAAATACCATTTGTGACCCCAGAATGTTGGAACTGACCAATCAGAATAAATGATTAAAGGAAGCTGTATAATAAAAATCAAAGATGGCCTGATTGGCTGTTACTATTGCTTAGCACATCTTTTCTTCTTTCGGTGAGGACTGGAACAGTCTCATGCTTTGAAATGACTTGCGTCGCGCCAAGACGAGATTATAAACGGTAAAATACCACAGGAGAAGATCTCACGTTTTCAAAAACCCAACATTTGTTTAACTATGCAGATTTTATAAACGAAACTCGAATAGCTTGGCTAACATGACGTCCTCGCCAGGCTGAAGTCATGGACAGGCCACAAGAGATGAGCCTCAGCTCTGTAAATACTGCAACATTTCCCCTTCACCGCTCTTCTTCTCTCTCCCCTCCTCGATCCGTCTTTCTGCTCTCTCCTGAATACTAACACAGCCCTGGGTCTGTTTGCCTAGCGCTGACGGAAACAGCAACATGTCGATGTGTTTCACAGTCAGGTGTGTGTGCGTGCGTGCGTGCGTGCGTGCGTGTGTGTGTGTGTGTGTGTGTGTAGTGAAAGAGGAGGCTTTGATATTTACATTCTGGATATATCAGCCACTCTGTACTTCCAAACACACAGAGCTGGCCTTTAAAACCCAGACGTGGATTCATAATGAAAGACAATGGTGGACGAGATGGAGGAAAGGGGGATTGTAAAACAACCTGAATAAACAAATGAGTTGCCAAGCGGTTAAACAAATCAGTGAGCGAGTAACAGATGTTTTTTTTCACCATAAGGCCTGAAACATACCTCATGTTTCTCTGGCCGTAACATTCCTCCACACCTAAGGGGGCGATAGAGTTACCTATAAATGTCCGCAACATTAAATCAGAAATAATTTGGATCACAAAACCAGTAATAAATAGCAAAATTAGGCAAAAATACATTTCTCGAGTCAAAATGATCAGGTTTTCTTTTATGTTAAAAAAATCATAATGGCATTATTCACCATGAATATATCAAAACTTGATTTTTGATTACTAATGTAACTTGCTATTTGCTGAGGACTCCATTTGGGCCACTTTAAAGGTATTTTCTTTCTTTAATAATTGTATTTTTATTCAGCTTTCAGATGATGTACAAATCTTATTTTCAAAAAAGACTCTTTTGACTGGTTTTGTGGACCATAGAGTTTTTTTAAAACATATTTTAAATTGAATTTATTCCTGTGACGTAAAGCTGAATTTTCAGCATCGTCACCCCAGTCTTCATTGTCACACGATCCTTCAGAAACCATTCTGATGCCAAGTTGCTATTATAAAAGCTATTTTTGTTTACGCGTTATGCATTTTTTATTAAATTCTTTGATGAATAGAAAATGCCAGAGTACATACATTATTTGAAATATAAATATTTTGTAACAATTTAATTTAATGTGTTTAATTAATGTGTCTTTCCTAAATAAAGGTATTATTTTTTTTTATCTTTTATTCTCTAATTTTTGAACCGTACCGATCCTCTGATTTCAGGCCTGTAAAGGCAACCCTGATCCAGCATCCCACGGGCAAACGCTGCTCACAGTTTGACCTGACTACTTCATCTGAATCGCTTACTCGCCTCCACCGCACACACACACACAGTGCACCTTGGGACATAGCTCAGATGAAATGTGCCTCTGGGTCAGGGTTCTACAATGGGAGGATAACTCAAATGGCACCATGTCATAATCCATTACAGACTGTTATTGGCTGTGCAGTAAATTGCACAATAACAGCAGGTCCATCGAGTGACGTGAGGCAGTGAAAGCGCAGGCCTGTGATGGACTCTCCAGTACGCACCGCAGGCTCATTTTATTAAAGCAGATCTCATAATGGATCTCGTGTTACTCTCTGTTGCCAGATTCAACTGATCAGCACCTTCAATCCAAAGCCGGTTATTGATTTATATAAAATCATATCACCGCTCCAACTCATCTTTCGCATTCTATAGCGCTTGCTTGCACTACTGAAAATGTAACAAAATAATCATTCTACGCATCGACGAACTTTAAACTTTTCGAAAGTCCGGCAGCTTGTTTGGAATGGCCCCCAGTATCCCGAGTGCAAATGCAAACTGCATAAATGTCTATTTAACGTGCATGTTTTCACCTGGAAGAGGTTTTTTTTTGCGTGTGTCTATTAGGCATTTCCTGACAGATGTTAAATAGACATTTAAACTGTATTAAAAAAGTTTATATTTTCGAATATATGCACATATTTGGAATATAAACTGACTTTAAAAGACATTTATCAGATGTTTGAATGCAGCTGAGGATTCACCCTGAGAGACAAACAAAAGAAAAAAAAAACTCGCATACACAAACACACACTCGCACAAAAGTTATTGTTAACGCGGCACAAGGACTTAGCGCAGCTGAATGAAAGAACGAAGGAGCTCAGAAATTGTGTATATATTCATTTTTTTAAATCTCGTTTTTAAAAGACAACTCTAGACAGAAAAAAAAACATTTATAATAAGCAAATTAACTTGCTTCTTTTTCAAAAGGCCAAGCGGCGGAATTAGAAAGGGTGAGAAAGAAACGTTGACAGCGAAAAAGGCTAAAGTTAGCATGCATAGCCTAGCATGACAGAACGACCACGGTTGAATGAGAGCGAGAAACTCCAAAATTACACATTTTTTTGAGATTTCGTTTCTTGCTGAGGCAAAAACTGAGAATTAAAACAGAAACGAGCACGGGGAAGCGATCGAGAGAGAGAGAGAGAGAGAGAGGTGAGCGTTTCTCATTAGCATGCTCAGTCAGGTACAGCTCTGGTCTGGCTAGCTCAGAGCACATCCAGCTGTAGTGGGGTCTGCCAGCTCCCGCGGCCCATAGACCTGGCCATAATTACCCGCTTTAAGAAGAGGGAAAACGGGGGCATTATGAATACTTCCCTCCGCCTCTGCCTATCTCATCAATGCGTCTGTCGTCGTCTAATTAGCGGCCTAACTGATGAAAAATACCCCTGTCAAAATAACTCAAATAATGACAAAAGTTAACGCAACACCCCATTTACTGCAGCGCAGTGTCAAAGCACAAAAGCTGTCAGAGAAGAAAGTTCACTGATGTCAAAAAAGAAAAAAAACAAAAGGGCGGGAAAACAATGGATTAGGTTTTTAGGCGAATCTATATTTATATTTAGATATTTTGCACCAGTTAGCAGAGAATCTAGAGACATAGTCCGATTGAGAAACAAATCAAAACATTCAAAATTTAAATTTGAGGTTCAAAATTGTATGTAATATTTTTTCTGTATCTAAATATACTTGCCTACTATATAGTAAGTGACAGAACTAGTACTAGTTTCTGTAGTGTGCATCAGACAAACACTATCCCAGGAGGCCACAGGAGATGATTTGTAAATGGCAGTGAAACAACACAACAACAAAGCAACAGTGACAACATGGCAGATTTATGTCCAGATTTCATTCATAGTCCCAAAGTAATATATCAATCAAATCTAGTAACAACTAAGAAAGTATGCAATTTGAGATGCAGCTTTTATGTTGTGGTTTTTTGGACTTTATGAGGACACCTATTGGTGCGGAGAAGGCATCGCAAACAAATGTTTCCATATATAAACCAGACGTACCCCATTTACTGACATAACGGCCACACATGATTCATTTCATTTAAACAATAGGTTTTTGCTGAGATGAAGTGAGCATTATGTGGCTGGTGAGTGATTTAAACCATTATGGAATGACATGTATGCTAAACTGGCTATTAAAAACACAATTACTTTCTTTAACAGTAATATTTCCATTACGGGAATAACATAAAACCTTTAAAATTCTTACATAACAGTACTAGTTGCATACTGGATTCACCCAAACACACGCACCCCACAGGAAGTACTTTGTCTGTCTGATTAAGTGTAAATACCCAACATGAGGGTCGACCTGCTGTGCTCTGTGCAACATCTGGAATGGGTCAACATCTGTGTCCAGGTTGCCAACTTCGCTAAACAAAAGCTGGCAGCCTTGAGCACAGAGCTAATAGAGAATGATAGGAAGGGGGTAGATGATGATGATGAAGGCCTGCGGGGAAGTGAACAGAAGATCTGGAAAACTCACAAGATGCTCGCACCTGTTAACAAACAGGAGGTACGATTACAACAAAGATGAGAATTTGAAGGTATATTCGACTGTTTTTGTCCTTAATAACCTGGCCTCTAAAATATGTACCTCTGTGCAGTTTTCGCTCGACACAGTTTTTACGTACCTCA
This sequence comes from Puntigrus tetrazona, assembly GCF_018831695.1. Classification (NCBI taxonomy): domain Eukaryota; kingdom Metazoa; phylum Chordata; class Actinopteri; order Cypriniformes; family Cyprinidae; genus Puntigrus; species Puntigrus tetrazona. The sequence goes on from NC_056709.1 coordinate 2,118,995, forward strand.
CTGCACGTTTCGCCACAGTTTAAAAGCGAAATGTCCACCGAGTGGCACTAAAACACAGATTCAATACATGAACCCTGGCACGTTTTTATTACGTCGATATAGACACGTTACTGTCTTTTACTGTTATTATTAATTCAAATATACAGGGAATGTCACTAAAAGCTAATGGAAATATGCCCTAGACCACATCCAACCTACTTGATAGTGTTAACAAATGCAAAACTGATCAAAAAGTCATTTGTTGATGAATTCAAACCAGAGCTCCTCGCTTCTTAAGTACGTCTCCATACTCCGAGAGCTACCAAACAAACTATCAGTTTTTTTAGTCTCCCAGCATATTAGTATTGTTTTGTCATAACATCAAGTAATTGTGGAAATTACACTTTAATTGAAAAAGGATAAAAGGTGAGTTTTACTGCCTCTAGCGTTCATTTCGTTTGGAAACTGCAGTGTTATGTACTTGTTGGTACACATTTCACGCCTCGCTAAAAAGCGCACCCTGGTAGCATAATGCAATTATATCCCATTGGCTTTCATCAAATGGACAAAAAAAAGCAACTGCATCAAAAATATTTCTGTGTTCATTAGAATAAAAAATTGCGAACAACACGAGCGTGAGTAAATAATACTTTTTTTGCACACTGTGCCTTTAAGAGTCGTTTTACTGTTCATTTGAAACGAATAATGTATGGACTTCACTAATGCAAGCGCATCAGGAGACGTGAAAGCATTTACCAAGTGATGGCTTTGTAACAATCAGAAGTGGCACAGCAAAAGCAACATATCAAATTCCATCTTCTATAGAGCTTCACAGTGGCTGAGAGCTGATCATTCAAAGGTGGCATCTGGGGATGAAATTACCTTATGTGGGTTGTCATGAAAAGAAAGAAGCAGTATTTTCAGTCCTTTAAAATTAAAACCTATTAATGGAAGCGCTGCCGAGAACACAAAGGATTTCAAATTAATATCCTTTGAATGGGCTGAGGTTTGCATACAGCGATCATAATGCTCCTGCAGTCCTGCATAATGGAGATGATAAGTGTCTATCAAAGAACGGTCATATAGAAAATGTATTTCGGGGCGTGGCATTTGGGGCAAGATGTCTGATGGTTCCTGGAAGGAGATATTGATCTTGTTTCAAGGTTTTTGATACTGTGCTTAGCCAGAGCGCAGCGTCTCTACATTCATTAATCATTCAGAGATGCTTGTTGTGTTTACAGTCCAAATCTAGCACTTTTTTTTTTTTTTTTTTTTTTTTTTGTGAGAGGCTTTTCAATTTAGATGCTTTAAAGATAATAGCGCCTCACTGCCAATATGCGACTGCTTCGGTGCTTTAAATTACTATGCATAATGTATCTCGAAACGGCACTTGCATGGATTTTGGACTGCATTTCAGCATCGCTCAACGCTGTGCTATTTACGCATCAAATAAATTTGAATCTGCCGGTTTGCGGGTATGTTTAACAGGCTATTGCTGGCGGTGAGACCATTAAACAATACTTCACCGCAAGAGCGTTTGGCAAAGTATAATCAATAAAAACTAGCTAAATGATACAGTTTTCAAGAAATATGATGACTTTAACTATGTTTGATGTAGACGCTAGACAAACAATAAAACTCTTTCCTAAAATGCATCCACAAAGAATGTTTCTTTGGACTACAATAACACTGCAGAAAATGTGCCTTGGAGTACTTCACCGGTTCCACAATAAAATATGCGATATTCAAGTATAAACTGCCCAAGCTAAATTTGGCCCAGTGGGCCGTAAGTAGCCCAGAGAAGTCGTAAGACACGTTGTTAGGGGTTTTGTTTGATCAAGCATAATTTCCAGGGCTCTTTAGGGAGCAATAAATAAACTGATAATAGAGCTTGATGCAAAAGGGCTTTGTAACTGGGCAAGCTAGGAATGATGGCTAACCGGAGGGTACGAGCATAGCAGCTTTGCAAGGCGCAAACAGAGTAAAGCCACTTGACAGGACGGCGAGCGGCTCTCAGAGTGAGGATCATCTGCCGAGTTCATTAAATCTGCCTGCAGGACAAAGTCATCTGTGCTCGACAACAGCATTCTGCTCACAAGAAGAGATAGGTGTTCAGAAACCAGATGAATTCAGAGTGGTACATGCACGGAAACATGAATGCATAACCACCAGAAAACACACGTGGAGATATAAATACACAAGGGTGCGTGTAAACACACGCTTTATGATATCTTGCCATGCAATCGCAGTTTTAGAGGCTTAGCATACTCTAGGACCCTTGATGTGCGTAAGAAACCCGAAGGCGGATTTGACTCATGAACACACACCGACTGTGAATCAATGTCTACAGTTTTATCGATTTGTGTTTGGAAAAAAAAAAAAACATTGCCATTAGCAAAACAGGGATTTGTAAGATCGTCTGAACTAGGGATATCAAAAATGCCGATATGAAAAGTCGATACGAAGAAAAAAATAAATAGAGATATGCTGGTATTTATAGAGCAACCAGAGTACTGACTAAAGTAAACAAGGGCTCTCCGAATAACTCTTGAGTGATAAATGTTTGTATTGACTGCAGTAATTTTGGTTTCGTGAGAACACTGTCCTGAACTAAATGCTTGATCAATTGATCAGTGACATCAAATCGTCAAATCATCAATATTTTCAAAAATGTTTAAATTAGTTGTTTTGTTTTGCCTTAATAAATCCTAAATTAATAATGCAAACATATCATCAGGTTTTGACATATTGACACATGACAGAAGACTATGCATCTGAACTGCTCTTTAACTGCTCTGTGCTACGTGATTTTTGAAAAGCTAGCAACAGCAAGCTAGCTTTCAAAGCGTAAGACCCCACCCTCTCTGCAAATCTCTCTCCCAAGCCACGCCTCCTCCAAAACAGACCAAACAATCTGACTGGACAAAAATGTTACCGCCCTACGGATGAAACAATAAAACATACATTTAGACCACTTAACTTAGTGACTGCTATCAGACTGAAAAGAGACTTTTAACCAGCGTAAAACAAATAAATAAATAAAAAAATGCTTTTGAACCCCGCCTTTAATCGATAAAGAATTAAAAAAGATGAGCGTCATGTAATTGACTCGAATGTCACTGCAGGGGGTTGTAGGCAATTGTAGGGTAATAATTATTAATGCTTGTGTATTTATGAATGCTCTAGTTTCCTCAAAATGTGGCATCATGTTCTCCTCTTTTCACCAGGTTACTGATTAAAACTTACTCGCTAATTAGCTTGTACTAATTGCCTCTACTTGTGACAGACTAAAAATAGAACGCTCTCCCTCCCTTCCACTGCACAGGTTGATGTCAAAGATGACTCGCTACACAGCGGGCAAACTACACAGCAACTGTGGGAGCAGCCACAGATGCCCCAGTGACCCACCCCATCAAACCCGTGACAGAAGCGCACGAAGCATACCTGTCTCTGGACAGCAGGGGTTGATGCAAAGCTTTTAACATAAGCCAACAGTTAGTAAGTACTAAGCAAGAAGGGAATATCACAAAAAAAACTCTTCAGCGACTGAATCGCAGGGCTACATGAATGTTCTTGAAGATCTTCCTGGGGTCAGACAAACAAACAGTTAATATTTTTTGTGCCGCGTACTAACTTTTAGCAGCAAGCTGGCTTGACTACTTTCACATTAGCTTAGCCAGCTAGTTCCAGATTTGCTTCCCTGAGACTCCAAATGCGTGCACTAGAGAATGATGACAAATGTCAGCCTGCAGGAAGTATTCGAATGTTAGACTGTGTAATTATCACTTGAAAATAGATGTATAAAAACACTAAAACATCAAGATCCTTTGACTGAAGGCGTCTTTGACGTGCTAATATATGCACACACATACACACAGAGGTTGTGACTTCTAACGCTACGATCTTTGCAAGCTCTTTTCAGTATCGAACTGAATAGAGTATATAAGCGTGCTAAGAAATGCTCCTTTGAATGTTGCTTCAGCACCTTGGCGGGACATAAAATGGTGGATAATGCACAATAAAGACCACAAGATCACAGAAGTGCAGGCACCGGAGTGTTTGTTGTAGGCCACATCTGTGCAAGGGGCCACCCGTCATGCTGCCAAACACGGGAAAAGCGCGGCAGGGAAAAGGGAAAGCATTTAAATAAATAAAATAAATATCATTGGTTGCCGCAGGCTTGGTGGCACAGTTAAAGATTAATGCTATTCTTCTGCAAATATTGCTCAGAGGGACAACATGAGTCACTTTCTCAACAGCAAAGCATTCATGAAAGCAAAAGCCAGGGGAGACCCTAAGGCGAGGCCTCTGGGGGTGAGGTGGACAGCTCTGGATGAAAGGCCAGCTGTCTATCAGAGGCAGTTCATGTGTTTTAGTGGTAGCAGAACACAATGGCTTTAGAGAGAAATTTAAATATTTCTCTTTCGGAAGCGTCTCTATGTATGTGTGGTTGTAGTTTGCTCACCTGAGTAGGCCCAGTAGGACTCTTCGGCTGCTCTGCGGTGCCTCTCACCGATTGGCCGGTCATGATGCTCCGCTTTGTTCCCATCAGCCAGTGCTGAAACAGAAAAATAATGAGGCATAGTTTTAGATTATGTGCTGGGACGTGAATCTGCATCTGTCTTTCTGATCCTATTCCTAAATCTTCTGCTCATAATCTCATGTCCTATTTCCAAAAACAGCCATCTCCCTTGGGCTGATTAATAAGTTTCTTGAATCTCTTGTAAATATTGTCTAAAATGTTTTATTTCAGTGTATATCTCAATTGTATTACCCTACACCGCGCTCTCTAGTTTATTTTATTGGGATCAGCCATTGAAAAATCCATTTTCATATAGAGACACACGAGTACACAAGCATACACAAATCACAAGGGTCAAGCTACAGCTCACAACTCAAAGCACAAAAACAAATCACAAGATACAACCTCACACAGTACAGCACCAGTCTGCGATCTCTGGCTGAACCAAGTCATTAAATCCTGTATAAACCAATCTGGCTCAAAAAACCACTCCATTAGAGAGAAAAACAGCCCCCCACACAGCGGTATTTACAGCCTGTCTGCTCTGGGATCACTTTCCCCCTTCCTCATTAAACATGTATGAGGGGCTAAATAAATAAACAAGGCCTGATTGGCCGGTGAGAGGACGGCTAAAGCGCTAAGTGCCGAGTCAAAGAGGCTGCGGACAGGACTCTGGCAGCCAGAGACGGTGAGCTGTTCCACCGCTCTGTCAGAGACACCAAGACCAGCTGTGTCCCACAGGTAGGCCGAACTAATCTAGACTCAACCCAGCAGGACTTCCAGACCCCTTCGCATACTTGCTCAGGGCTCTAAGGCTTATATTAGCTGTGAGGATACAACACTAGAGGATTGGGGAGCTTAGATTAGCTTAAAAACCCAAACCTCTCGGTCACCAAGGATGCCAGAGATGTGTCTGGGTTGAATGAGAATTTGTTCCGACTTGCAGCACGGGCTGGAGGGGTTAGGAAGGATGGCACACATCCCAGCACCCTGTGGCCTCTGTGTGAGTTTATCAGAGGCGATCTCGACCCCTCGGCTCCTGGCTGCGGGATGTCGGGGATGCACTGGAAGGTGAAGAGACGACGTGAGATCAGCCTCACAGCTGTCGTCCACGTCCAAACTCTCAAATGCACTGTGGCAGGACTTGGGGGTGACTGCCATTTTAGATCTAGACTGACCCAAAAAAAGAGTCACTAGAAGGGAAGGAAGAGAATAACTGAAGAAAGCACCAAGAGAACTAAAACCATGGCAAGATGTTAACGAGAAATGGGCCAAGTTGTTTCCGTAAGCCTGCCGATGTGCTGACCACACTACGGTAACAAGGACACACTGCCTAAAAGCCATCACTCAAAACATAATGCAATTTACAAGGCCTCTCTCTCTCTCTCCGAGCATGCTGGGTAAGTATATTCTGATATGAACAATGGGTGACTTTTTGTTTCAATGACAAACTGCCTTCTGCTCCTCGCTGCTCTAATTCTTCAGGATAGCGGCTGGGGCATGGCAGTGAATGCCAATGAGAGGGTACGCTATGGCTTCTCTATGAATTACATTATTGATTGCCGATACTCTTTGAACAGAAAATGTAATTATGCAATGCGGCATGCCGGGCTTAGTCGCTATCCTCCCGATATGTCACTCATGCTCTTTCGCTTTCCCTCAATCACTGCCTCCCTCTCTTTGTCCCTGTCCATCCATCAGTGAAGCTGTCTCCATCTCTCCAACACTCCAAAAGTTACTTCCTTGGGAGTAGCTCGGAGAGACCTGGGATGCTCCTTCGGCTGCTTAGAGGAGTGAGTGCATCAGCAGCTGAGTAAACCTCTTGTAGAGGCTTGCTTTCTTCATTTCTGTCTTTCAGAGATATCTTCCAAACCTGTTCTGTGCATTCCCGTACCCACTTCTGGTTGTTTAGACACATTGTCACTTGTTTTAAGAAGAGGCACAAGAGCCAATGTTTGTTTTTGGCCTTTGGCCAACACCAGCTCCTACGTCACTCAACAAACACCTGTGCCTACACATCACTCTACCCCGGGCCCTCTTTTCTCTCCTTCAGATGTCTTCAACAATAGAGCATGAATGCTTTAAATAAAAGAAAAAAATAACTGGGCAACAGCACCCTCAATCAACATTCAATCAAAGAGATGGACCATGGTCCAATCCAACAGTGTGTAGATACATTCTAGCAAGAGAAACTGAGAGTTTAGAAAGTGGATGGGAAAGGTCATATGCACAAGTTGGACAAACATAACTTAAGCCAAAATCCTTGGTATGGGCAATCAAGCCTCTTTCACTGAGCTGCAAATTAACCCCAATTTTTGTAATGGGTTTTAAAAGCTCTTCCCTTAGGACAGGCCTGACTTACCAACCAGCTGACTGGTTACTGCTCTTTTCACTGTTCTGTACTGATCTGGGTTCAGTGAAGTTGTTTTACTTTCTTTTTTTTCTATTGTGGTGCTGGTAAATCAAAACTGGAACATACACGACCAGTCATGAGTCACTAGCAGTTCCATCAGCATGGTTTTCCTGTCCTGAGTGTGTACTGAGACATACATCCATAGAGTGGTTTGTAATCGCTCTGACACTGCTGGAAATGTTACTGTGCTAAGGACCATTTGGCAAGATGGTGGAAAAATGTTTCAAAAGACACTTTATTGATGACTTATCTTGTTGTGTGGGATTGTTTTCAGATCTGCAGGGCACAGACATGTAAATAAAGCTATATGGATTAAGACATACCATATGCAGATGAACCCTAACTAGGGCTGGGCGATATTTCAGATTTTATCGTTTAATTCAAATTTAAAGTTTTGCTACAATTAAATTTTTTAATATAAATATTGCCAAATGTTAGAATTAGACATGTTAACAATATGCTAATTATACCAGTAAAGAGAAAAGAACAATCCGACTGCATGTTGGCAAACGCGTTGAAAAGCTCAAGTGTGATGCAGGTCGCTAGGCGGCATTCACATAGAATGCACTTTTGCGTTGACAAAGATGTGATGCAGGCAGTGAAAAAGGAAAAAAATGCAAAAGAAGATGGCAGTGAACTTGTTTTAACTTGAGCACGCATTTTTAGAATAGAGTTTCATGCATGAGACACTACAAGGGATGCGAGTGCAACAGTCGAATGTGTCTACACAGACAAAACGATGGAAAAGCAGCAGAACTGAATAACAAAAAAAAAAAAACTTGTGAAGAATTACTTGCCTACTGTATGTCTGGCATTTCATGTTTGCATTGTGGTGAAAGCTGAAACCTGCTGTTGTTTTTACAGAACATTTATAGTTAATAATAGTCTACCTGTGTTATACCTTTTTCGAATTTGAATTACATTGACTTGAATTACATTTGAGTGTAAAAAAAAAAAAATATATATGATTTTATTTTTTGGCCAAATTGCCCACCTCTAAAGTTTGCATGATAAGGGTGATTTTACTACTTAACTGTTATGTTGTGTGTGACATTTGTGTAATGATTCAAAGAATGTCATTATAGGCCTGTAGTTGTGTCTCTCAGTAAAATGATAAAACCAGTTTGTTCTCATTTTCTAATATGTAATTTGTCATAGAATTTAGTCTGCACACAGTGGATTTGTTAAACTTATTAACATGCATGCATACAGTTTAATGCTTTGCCTCATAGAGTTCAATGCATTGGTGCATTAGGCAACACAACCCTATTTTAAAAAAGCGATTGATTGATTTTCGTTTTTTAATTCTTAAAAACTTAAAACAGTGTTTACATTCATGAACTATATTTCTGTTGAAGGTCCCCAAATGATTTCCCCCAAAGTTTCCTAACTTCAAGAGGCATTTTCCAGTAATTTCCTCCTCACAGCATGATTCAGAAACGCACGCATTCAGAGATGAAGGCACTTACAAGAAAGGCAACGCGTCCAGTGCAGTGCACACATTGACAACTATGACAGAGCTTAGTCTCACACATACATTTTGATTGCTTCATTTCTGTGGTATATGGGGCAAGCTAAAAACAAAAATGAGTTTGACAACCTCTGCCCCTGCTTTGGGTACCGAGACGGAGAAAACTCCATCTTTTGCCCTGCTTTAAGAGCAGAAGAGGTGAACAGAGAATTAGAGAGATTGTTAGCAAGAGATACCAAGAACGACCAACCGTCACTGGAAAAACAACAACTCATAGCCAAAATTACAAACAAGCTTGGATGTCAACACACAAACTCGTACACACACTTACACGCGATTCCCTCTCCTCCAGACCCTGTCGAAATCAATCAGCATCAATTCAAACCCAATATGCACAGAGAGCCTTTGTACACATAGACGCACACATATGATCAAGGCTGGGCTAACATCACACACAGACACACACCAAAAGAATGTCATATTGTTCAAAAACAAGCAACGTTGGCTTAAAGCACAATCTTTCAAAATCTAGAATCAACTGCGAGTCGATGCCAGTATGCGCTTGCCTTCTGTGATCAAATCTCCGGCGCCAGGGGTTCCATCTAGCCTGGCTCTTCTAAATGAATTCTGACGTAATTGATTTACATCCCTCTATTAGAGCTGCAGAGCTTTATGAGGAAGATATTGGGAGTTGACGTTTTTGTCAGGCTGTCTCCACAGAAACAACGACAGAATAGGGAGAGTTATGAGGGCTTCGTTTTCAGACGCAGATTCCGGAACTCTCGATGAGACAAGTTTCGGAGGACATCGTCTAAACGCCACTCCGTGACTGCTTTAACCGAGGACGGGCCGATCATCGCTTAACAAAAGTGTCTGTCAGAAAAGGTCTATTTTGAATGAAACCTAAGGAGGAGTCCATTAATGATCAACAGTAGTCGTGGAGGTAATTCGGCCTTTTTTAAAATTGAGACCTTAAAGTAAAGTTAGATAAACATGTTGTGGGTTTCAAAATGTATTCATGTAGAAATAAATGGCCATGGACACTTTATTTTTAAATTCATTGAGGCTACGAAAAGGCTAGTATGTTAGAAAACTGAATAATCACATTGGCAATAGCAGCTAACAATGCTAAGCTAACAATGTCATCACTTGTAGAAGACCCGTTTGCTTCTAAATCCACAAACAAGTGCAAAAAACTCATCCCGATACTAAAATGATTTACTTATACGATTAAATAATTACAAATGTATTGGACAGGTAGGTTTGCACGTAAGAGGAGTAAAGACCGGTGTACAATGGTACTGAGATTGCATCAGATAATATTGTAACAAAACAAAAAAAAGTAAGTGTGCTGTAAGTGTCATTCAGTTATTAATGTTCAGTTATTAATGGTGACTTCAGCCTAAGGGGAAAAGCTGTTCTCATGCTTAATTGTTTCGGTTAGATAGTTTTGAATTTCAAGTTTGTTCCAACTTCATTGAAATGCACATCAGGCATTCACATTCATGCACTTAACCTTGATTTTGCTTTTGTCTTTTTGGACAGGAGGGTCAGCATGTGTATGCGTGTCCTAATGGACTCATTAATATTCTCCTCCGCTCTCTCCTGAAGGGCGTTCACCCTGTGGGCATATCCAGGACACATATACCCCACCGTCCCACGCGAAGATGCACATGCTTTTACACACATGGAGCAACATCTGTCGCCTAAATCTGTCCAGAAATCTGAGAGGGCAGCAAATACAGCGAGAACAAGTTAGGAAAGATGGAGGAAACACACAGTAGGGCAAGTTGTGAGCAAAAACAAAATGGCTTCAACCCCTTTTCCCTGTGCTCCACTTCTAATGCCGATCAGGAAAAGCTTGACCATACCGCACAAGGTTTAATGTTAAAAAACAAAAGTTCAAAAATGGCACTTTTTAGGAGAACTGACTCAAAATTTTATAGTTGCGAGATTAATCTGTGACAACTAGTATAACGATATAGATTTAAAGATTAGATATAAAATATAGATTTAAAATCTCAGTCAACATTAATCCTCTTTTGACTTAATCCAAATATTTGGCTTCATTTGGATGCAAATTACAACTATGAAAAATGTATAATCTACAACTTCTCACACTGAGAAGTCAAACTTTTAGCAAAATTAATTTAAAAGCACACAATGTACATTTTATGTGGAATCAGTGCAATATTTGAGACAAGATCAGCTTTCTTTAATGTAATTGGCTTCACTTTGAGTGTAGTATGAGTATAGTGCTGGGATCTCTATTACGCCTTTTAACCAAAATTGAAAGACCTCACGTTTTTACCGGTTTCAGAGCCAAACAATGAGGTAACTGACTGTGTGTGAAGGACACATATGAAGAGTTCATTTGCAAAAGAAAAAAAAAAAGAGCGGATTGCTAGGCATTCTGCAAATATATGGTCACATATATCCACTATCAAGGAGTTCTCGTTTTATTGCAGAAGCTGACAAGCGCCTTCGTTGTTTATGAACAGAAGCCAATAGTACATATTAGTGAATCAGCGTGCTGTATTCAGGTCACGTGACAAGACTACATTCACTTTGAAAAGAGATGCATGCTGGGAGGAGTTTTGTCAAAGCTGGCTAAAAGGGATGAATCATTTTGAACTTGATGAACCTGTGATATCTTCTTCAGGGCATAAAACCTGAACCTTACAAAAGCAGAATGTTACAATGGTGAGGCAAAAGCTTGGTGTATTAAATTTAACCTAACACTCTCGTGACCAATTTGTACGTATTTTACGAGCTGGCTAATTTGATTTGTTTTAACCCCAGTGACAGTTAGGTTTAAAGTAGAGTAGAACGTCAAGTGTTGTCATTTCGTAATTACGGACACGGCATGAAGACAGCTTTACTTAATCAAAACAACCCAACTTCAGTTTAATTGATATTCAAACAAGTAACAACCTTGCCAGATACCTTCATTAGACAATTTTCGAAAACTAGCATGATTGTGGTTGTTCCTGACTCAAAAACTACATATTCAATACGAGCAGTGCCCCTTTTTCAGTTGAGAAACACTTTTTTCTTGGGCCAAATAGGGCTCCAGCGCCATCCCAGTGTAGGTTGAAAGACATGTTGGTGTTCTTTTATCTCTGTTGAGACAGACGGAGGAAAGAAAGTAAGGCAAGGAAGTGAAATGAAGAACAGGTCCTTTTATTTCTCTTCAAGAGAGCCTTGAAGGTCAAGGCACATGAGAAGAAATATCCGAAACAGATGCCACATAGCAAGGCCAACAGCCGACAGCGGACAGCTGCTTCAGCCCGCCGTGGTTCAACTCCCACAGCTGTGAAGAGAGGTGACGCGTTTGCATCGAGTATGCGAAACTCTCCAGTGTTTTGTACGCATTTCAATATCAATGCCTGTAGACTCGTCGAGCGCTGGTAAGGGAATTTGCGTCCCATCCATGCTGTGATTAAAAACATGCCACACTGCGAATCTAACAGGACAGAGGCTTTGAGGTCTCGAGACATCAGCCTTTGTAGCGTTTGTTATGTCTACATCAGAGTCCTGTGGCTAAGCAGCTATCTTAATGACTTCAAGGACAAGACAGGAGGTCTATTGTTTATGGAGCACTGAGTCCAAAAGAGCGAGAAAGAAGGAGACTGAGAGAAACGGACTGTTATTAAATCGGAAGGCGCCTAAGCAGCTGACAAGCAGTGTGTGACTGTGTGTGTGTCAAACAGGGAATGAGAGAATGAGAAAGGGGGAGAGACAGTGAGAGGGAGAAAGAAAAATGGTGCTGGCAGCGCCAGGCGACACTGTTAGACATAATAACATAATTTGAAGTAATGATGGTTGCCCTTTAAGATAGTCCACGGGGAGAGAAAGAGAGATGAACTAGACTGTCTTTGGTCTCCAAAAGCAGCGTCCAGCTATACTGATGGCAATAGCCATTTATAACAAAAGTGAACAGCGACAGTGCACTGTCACTCCTTGACCAATTAGGTTAAAAACGCAACATGAATTATTGGCCAACGCATTAGTAACACACAGTTCCGCCGCATATCCATTATTGGGGCAGTAAAAATTAAGCCTATAATACCTGGAGAAAGCTAGCTGTTAGCATTCCCATTAATCATAAATGACAGTTGACCCTCTCAAGAAGGATCCAGCATTTCTGTCATTGTCAACAGGATCTAACAAATTTGACACAATAAGGAACAACACGGATGCACTTGCTTGTGTCTACATATATAGGCCTAAATAAAATTCACTGCAGCTTCCAGCTTAAATGAATGCTAGCAGTGGTAAAATACAAAGTTTTATTCCTTTCCACTCAAATTATGGCAGATTATGGCTTACATTTAAAAAAAACTATTTCAATTTTACAATGCTGTGTTTATAACCTAATGTGTAAGCTTAAAGGTGCTGTATGTAGAATTGACACCTAATGGTTTAAGTAGACAAAAGCAGTCCAAATTCAAAATATTGGAAATGTTTTTTTTTCACCCGGCCCCTCCTTTATGTACATGCAGGTTGCCAGATTGACAAAGAATGACATGAAACTGGTAACCCAGGGTGCCAAATTGACAACTGGGTAAACTTGCAGTGGGCGGGTTTTACAAACCAAAAAAGAAGCTTACATTCTGACCTGGTTTTGACTGTAGCATTGTTTTTCAGATGAACATGTACCTTAGCATATTTCTTATATCTTATATCTGCAAACATATTATGGTATTTTTATAGAGTCAGAAGAGTCAGAAACTTACAGACAGCACCATTAAAACACTTACCATAGTACATGATTAACAAATACATTTAAACGCAAATACATTTTGATGTTTGGATCACATAATCGGCTCTGTATGTATGGCTTTTGTAATGTAGTAAACATGCTCGGTAGCACACCTGGTACAGCATTAAACTATACTGCGGAGAGCTCTGATGCTAGTCCTGTGAAACACAAGTCACAATAAAAGAGCTCAAAAGCTTGTATATGCAAACGAAAATGTAATGATTCGTTCATTAAAAGCATTTTAGTTAGCATTTTTTTAGTTTGGGAACAGCAAACTACTTAATAGCACAACAGCCAACTTAATAAAAAACATGCATCTGCTTCAGATAAAGCAGAATGTTTTGCTATAATCAATTAATCCAGTTTATGTTTTTCAGAGTCCTCCCAAAAATAATTAACACTTTGAATGGAATGTCTATGATTCATATATTCTGTAAGAACACGCGAATAATTGTGAACGGACTGATGAGTTCATGCTAATGCCCACAATGCACTCGTGTAGTATTCTACCACTGACACATTATGTAATGTAATGACATGTGAAAGCAAACTTGCATTGCTTCTCATGTCTGCAGACTAAAATTACAGCGCCAGAAAGTTTATTTACGAAAACAGCACAATGTTTTGACAAGTCAAGTCTTCATCAGGCACCGTACCGTCTATCTTTTTTGTCATTGTTGTTTTGTTATCCTGCACCTGAGCCCAATTTAACTGTATACACATAGTATACACATATTTTTACATTTGTATTACATAACCAGCTCTATATGTGTACTGTATGACATATATTTTGTATTGTAAAGTCATTTCATGTCACAGCTAACCCAAAGACGCATCCATTTTAAAAACAGGCACGTATCCTACTGTACATCCTATTTCCCTCTATAAATAGTCGAACCTATGCAAAATAAACCTATTTAATTAATACATAGGGTCATAAGTATGTGTGTGCGATTCGCACGCTGTATACAAGCAGGAAACGAGGTGCTTAATCATTTTTGCACCTGTTTGTGATTAGCAAACCCTCACACTCATAGCGGGGCGTTAAGAATGCTAAAGACGCCGGCGGAGCAAACTGCAAGAGCCTCGATTAGACAGCAGTCAGTCACCGTGAGGAAAGAGAATGAGAAAACTGCTTCCCGTGGCTGTGACTGGGAGGAGACGCTGGCGCCGCTCCAGTGGACGTGTGTTTGTGTTCGAAGTGTGTGGAAAAGGGGGCGCCTCGGGGCAGGACGTTCGGGCATGGAACTCGGGCCCACAGGAAACGAGAGAGAAAAAGACGAGACCTCGAAATAGCACTCTACTTCCCCTCACTTCTATTTGCATACAAAAGCTAGAACTGGCCATGGAGTTCAGTCCCTCGAGGTTCCTACCGAATGCCAGGAACGCTCTCGGTACCTCTTACTCTCTCGCTCTGTCTAGCTCTCTCTCGTAGTTTGCCCAGAACTCCTTGGAGTCTATCAGGCACTGCATTATGCTTTCTGCTGGCTTCATTAGTCCTGTATGCCGCACCGGAGAATTTCATTACATACACACGCAGCCAAAGTTCACTAAAAAACAACAGTCCCTGGGCTACACGAGTTTCCTTTGTGATCTGATTACCCAGAGAGAGCGAGAAAGATAGCGTGTGTGAATGCAAGTATTGGTGTGAGCAAAAAAAGAAATGGAATAGATCCACACCCGACGAGAATTGTGTTGTTCGAAAGAAAACGCATAACGCGAACGGTGCTTTCACAGAAGGGCTGGATCCCAACCAGGCCGCCATGTGTTCTGTGAAACTGCGAGCGTTCTTTGCCCTCTGCAATATGCTTCACAGATCTTCCGTATGAATAAATCACAACGGTAGATAACGCATTTCCTGCGTCAAATTCTCATTCATGTCATTTGTCCCACTTGGGATCTTTCTCTACGTCTCATTTACATTTTTGAAACAATTAGTCGTCGCCAACCTGTTTGGTTTTGACAGAGATGAGTTTAATTTTGCCACAGACATGTCCTCGATGACAGAGGCGCGAAGTTCTAGTACTTTTCAATCGTGTGAACGTTTCGTATTGGAGCTTTAAGTAGAAACCGTTGCGCTAATGTCAAGAAACATTGACAAACACGCGTTTTACAGCTCTCGTTTTGTGCGTAGGTGACTGCTCGCGTTTCGCGACCTCGTCTGGAAAAAGAAAAGGCAATGTTTCTAGCCTCAACCGGTTGCGATGACACCGCACATGCCGTCGCCAACCAGCTAATGATTTTGAATTGATACGGAGACCCGCGGCGCTCCTTCATGCAAAAGGGGTCACCTTGGCGGTCACGGCTAATCTATTACTGCTCAAACACCAATACGGCCTTGGACACAGAAAATGTCGGCACAAAAGTAAACGGAGAGAAGAATGTAATAATGCATAAGAATACAAGGAGGAAATGTGCACACATTTCAAAAGGTAAAGTATGCGACTCTTTGTAGACTCTTGATTTGATCTAAAGAGACATATGCGATATAAGATATAAAAGGTAAGCGTCCGTGTTACCGTTTCTTAATGTTTCTTGACCGAGATAACGAAAAGTACAAATCTACATTGTTACAGAAAACGTAGACTCTAGAAGTTTGCACTTCCAACCATTTTCAACTCAAGTTCAAATTTAAACAATTGAATATAAGCAAGTGAAATTTTTTTAAACGCAAAAACTAATAATATCTCCTACACCTTAAATACACGTGAGATAGCAGATTTTAATAGTTATTTTCAAAAGGTACTCGCGATGAATCATTTTACAGCATATATATATGCATTTCTACATGCCGTATCTATACTTTCAATGCTGCATTAAATTTAATATTGAACAAGAGACCTGTTGACATTGACATGCAGTCTTGTCTAATAGTTTCCTGTTAAATATTTTTCTTTCTGCATGTTGGTTTGGCAGTCAGTTACTGATTCCTCTCAATATTTAGAGCTAATAGCGTGTGGACTAAGCTATCAAAATGACTACTTCTCACCTCTGTTCTCACGTCTTTGTTTATTAGCTAACACGGCTAACATACTCACCCCGGCTTTCTAGAATCGGGGGTTTGGCAAACATACCTGGAAACTCCGTTCACGAGCACAGACGAGATTAAGTCGGTCACGCGTACAAAATGATTGTTTGTAGTGTGGAAAACAAGAGCAAAGGCTGTGAATGGGGAGGCTAGTCAACGTCACGATTTCCACAGTGTAATCTCACCACGGCTGGTCGCGGCAAAGTGTTGGACATGAAATTCGTGAATGTGGAAATTCGATTAACACCCACATGAGGTGATGAGACCCCTATTCTATAAACACACACACACACACACACAGAGAGCCACACACAGCTCAGCGCTGGCCCAATGCAAACAACGAGCTCTTCCCCCCCGCCAGTGGCTAATGACAGACCCACTGCTTCATGGCAGGAAAACCATCTGGTGGCTGCAAAGCTTTTAAACCAAACAAAACACTGCCAACCAGAACAAACTGCGCGATCGACCACGACTGCACACACATACGCGACGGCAGGCATCATTCGTGTCGTCGGGCCGCCGCGCATGCGGCGCGGGTTCACACAAGTTTGCTTTAGGCTGCTTTTGCGAACTCGTCATCTGTTTTCGTGATTTTTTTTTTGCACGCGGGTGTTTATGCGGACACATATTCGATATGATAAATACAGCCAGAGCTGCATGTGGCACCGAGGGCCTGCGGATTGCAGCCTCAGTAGATTACACACCTACATTCATCACATGCACTTTCTGAATCATGCTTATTTAGCTGTGTGGAACTGCTTCATAATCACTCAGTGTGGCACTTCCAAATATAACGTTCACTACACTTTTACTTCGCTGAAATCATAGAGATACGGGAAAGGGGCGGAGACGTCTTCTTCCTTTTTGTCTCACAATTGTGGGTTATAAAGTCAGAATTGCAACATCAACTCACGATTCAGAGAAATAATAATAGAAAAAAATAAAAATCGAACTGTGAGATTATATTTTGCAAATTCATATCTCACAACTGTGGGGAACAAAAGTCAAAATTTCCAGATATGAACTTGGAACTGCAAAAAAAAGTCTCAATAGTGAGGTAAAAAGTCACATTTCCTTTTTTTCTCATTATTATTCGGCGGCAGAAACATGCTAGATGGCCTAGCTGATATCTGTGCAAATGTAAAGTTTCAGAGTTTTTTTTTCCATATAGATTTAGAAATGAGGCAAGCAAACAACGTGCACTAAGGGAATACACAAAAGGCCCGGGATGTACATTAAGACATTTATGATTTCATGTTGACTTTCCATTTAAAGAGAAAAAGAAAAAAAAAACACACTTAGTTCCCCAAAGAGTAAAAAGAAAGCTTTTAACCAACCACATCTGTTTCACAAAGTTCGAGCTTTACACTACCAGCCACCCTGTGGATTATGATTGCGAGGAAAATGAGGCCAATTAGTGAGTCAGATTTTCAGGTTTTCATTAAAATGGTCTTCAGCTGTACCTGCGGATCCTCAATCTGCAAGTAAAATTCATCCCCGGCTTTAAGAAGTAACGCTAAAAGAAGATATTCCGTAAAATCCTCCCTTTATTCAAAGCTGATCGATCGGAACCGGATCTCAAAATCCAACGCGCTGCGGTTCAAGCATGGGGCGGATGTTAAAACGGGAATTTGCTTAAATATCACAGGAACGCGCAAAGACGCGTAGCTTAGCATAGCGCTAAACATAGCGGCCCGGCTGCAACGGCGGCGCCGCACAGGCAAACATAAAAATAAATTCCCTCAATTAGACATTTGTAAGTAAAATGCCTGGTGTTAGCGACTCAAAGCAATTTCCGATAAGACGTTGGTGTGCTGAAGTGAATCCAGCTAATAAATGAGGGGAACTGGTGAAACGTATTTTCAGCTGATAAAACATACCTATGAAATGTATTTCTCATTGGACTACCAAATCTAATTATACACCTGTGAAATGGGAGTGGAGGCGGTAAAGCTCGGAAAGCATCGGTGGTAAAGCTCTCAATTCAGCATCCCATTAAAAATACACTTAAACCACTTTGGAAGGAAGGAGAAAGAGGAGGTGAAAGCAATCCCTGTTCTTAGCTCGCTCGCTCTCGGCTAATGAGTATGCTTTCTTACGCGGCACTTCATATTCTTCCGCGCGTATGAAATAACGGTGGCATTTGGAGTGACGAATTTGAACTGATTAAAAGAGTATAAACAATGCATCAACAACTCAGAGGCGCGAAGAAGGTGGTGTGTGTTTGAATGCATTTGAGGGTGTGTGTGTGTGTGCCAGTTTATGTTCAGAGAGAGGGAGTGAGAGAGACTGCTTTTTTCCTCCTCGTGTGCTGCTCCGTAAAATTCAATTTGAAATCCTGAGACGACAGCGGGGCTCATGGCAACACGCAAAAACTGTGCTTCCCAGAGACATCAAAGACAGGAAGTGATGTATTAAAGAGACACAAAGAGAGCTGGGCGGATGGGTGACAGGACTGCACTGATGCTATGTGCGTGTGACTGAATCGCGAAAAAGAGCTGTGATCCAGAGATTTGAGATGCTAACACCATTTTTTCTCTGATACATGTACCATAGTGCTGATTTCTATATTGATATACAATGATTTTTGCATGCAGCATGGTAGCACCAAGGTAAAAAACGCATTATATTACTGCGTATAATTGTATATTAACGATATATCATATTTATTTGAAGTACCACGTAAATACTATAGTATAAAATGTCATTCTGGTAATATTATATATATATATATATATATATATATATATATATATATATATATATATATATATATATATATATATATATATATATATATATATATATAGCCATTAATTATACCCAAAAAAAGTTTTTTGTTAACATTATGTGTACATGTATACATAAATAAACACACATATAATATACATTTTGAACTGTACATTTATATATTCATATGCTTATTGTTCATATTACTTATAGGTTTATATTATATATAAATATATGGAATATTTTCCTTGCATATGTACATTGTAGACACATAAATGATTCGTAATTATTTATGTAACGATACTAATATACATGAATTTATTCTGTTGGTTCAGCATATACTGTATATATATATATATATATATATATATATATATATATATACACACACACACACGTGTGTTTGGTATGTACAAAAGGAACGTTCATTATGTTCAAAAAACATGTTTAATTGAATATTTGATATTATTAATTGTGACCTGGACATTCAATAGCTTCCAGTAACTGTTTTTTTTGTTGTTGATGCAGATGGTTTACTGGCACTTGCAAATTCGCTTATTTTGCTTACCACTAAGATACATAAACTTATCAATTTATTCTGTTGGTTCAGCTTTTCAAGCCAACATTTCTAAGTCTATTCATTTATATTCATTCTTTCATTTTAAGTGGCCCAGCAAACGCCCTAAAAATCATTTGATTTATGTCGGTCCTCCATTTTAGCTCCACTAAATGACAGGGAGAAGTAGAGACATCTCATTTCAATTCAAATAGACTGACGCACAGCCATATTTCACTCAAGCTGTACACACATCCTTGAGAAAGCCATTAGACAATGGCAAAAAGAAGGGAATGATGAATTTACCGCCCCGATGAAGGGTAGCGTGTGCCCTGGATTCTCTTTCCGTCACCGACGACCAAACAGAAATATTACAGTAAACCCTCCCTCATGTAAAGAGGCCTAATGGACCTTTCCAATAAACCAGCGTTCAGATACCCAATGTGCACTGACTCTATTTATGGAGGGCAGAGTTATTACTTTATAATGGGCTTGGTGCAATCTGAAAGTTAAATTCAAGCTAGAATCGATTGCGAGAAGTCCAATTGGCATTGTGTAAATGATATACTTTACCTTGGTGCTTTCATTCAACGGCATCAGAGCAGCAAAAACATTTCAGAGAAATCAATAGAAGGCTAGTCATCACAGATTAAGCTCAGTATAGTTTAATTTCTCCCTGCGGAACGAGAAAAGGCAGCTTACATGTTCCAGTGACCGAGGCTCAAGCTCATAAACAAAATATGGATCGCAATCCGCAGCTGTGGTCTAATATAAAACAA
The DNA here is from genome assembly GCF_018831695.1 of Puntigrus tetrazona. NCBI lineage: Eukaryota > Metazoa > Chordata > Actinopteri > Cypriniformes > Cyprinidae > Puntigrus > Puntigrus tetrazona. The sequence goes on from NC_056709.1 coordinate 2,139,238, forward strand.
TAAATATTTATTAGAAAGAAAACACCGGGTTGAGAGGAGCACTAATCTTTAAAACAAGAAAACAAGACGATGCGGTTCATTAAAGTCATATTGGGTGAATTGTTTTTCCATTCAAATTAATAAGAAGAACCATCTGTAGGGAAAACCTTTTAATTTAGTTTCACTGAAAGTACTGTAGAATTTTTTTTTGGTTTGTTTGTTCTGTTCATTATTAATTTATGTTTCGAAACTGATTTATTTCGTTTTTTCTGTGGTTGTTGTTTCACTATATTTTGGGGGTTTTGCACTTGTGATTCAGTAAAATAGAAAGTAAAAAGAAACATACTTTTTTTAGCTAAACTTAACGAACTAAAATAAAACTGAAATACAATTGCCAACGTTAAAAAATGACGATATTTTACCTCGAAATAGCATAAAAAAATTAAGAAGTAAAAATAAGAACAATTTTTAAACATCAAGAATCGATCAATAAATAAACAGCTCAACAAGCACCAGGGGATTTGCATTGGCGCATGTTGCAGGCCACATTCAAACCTCCATCACCCATTTGAGCACCAGGACTCATTGTGTCGAGCATTTGCAGTAACAGTTTGCCAGCGCACTGAGTCATTTGCTGTGATTTGGAGTGCTTATCCTGCCCCCACTGCGCCTTCAGTCTTGTTATCTGGGCTCAGTGTAGCTCTAAGGTCATTTGAAGTATTTCCCGCTCTGAGCATCGCTTTCAGGGCGCTCACTAACTGCACCTACCAAGTCACACGGGACGGCCAATTTATGGCAGCACACGGTGTACGCACATCTCCGCGTTCTGCCTGCCTCTGGTACAAAACGGCTTGCAAACAGCATGGCGTTGGCCTCGGAGTCCCTCGAACCCTCACCATGTCAATTAGCTGAGCGAGCAGGGTTAGATGTGAGGGGAAAGATGTGGAAAGGAAGGAACGGGAGGCGGAGGTGAAGAAGTGCCGTAGGGGTGCTGAACAATCACGAAGCCTTTACCAGAAATAACAACAAAGCAAAAGAGGCGAGATGAATGGAGAGGAGTGGAAAATAGAGAGGTGGAGGAGAACGAAGGAAGAGGAAGGAGGAAGGGGAAAGTCAACGGAGGATAAAGAGGGGAGGGAAAAACAGATGAGCGGCATATTGCTCTAATGAAGTGAAACCCTGCGGTGCTTATCGAGCATTAGATCAGTAATAATGAGTGTATATTAGCTAAATACAGCAAAGGTAAACAAAACATGGCTGAAACTCCATCACTCCAGTTCAAGGAGAAGACACATTTCTAGGGTCAACTCATTTTGCCAAATAATGCAAAATATTTCTAATCCCTAACCCAGCTAATCATTTTTTAGACGCAAACTTGCATCACCCACTTGAACAATGCCAAATCTTGCTTTTTCAGAAACTCCGCCCAACTCAAGATTGCTAGTCAATTTAAAAATGTAAAAAGAAATACGAAGTTCTGCCATGAAACTCTAGAAAGGTTCCACCTTTATCTTTACATAATTGTCCGCATGATGCAGCTGATTGGTTTCTTTTCGAATTAGCAAAATATGATGTAACAGTGGCAACGTGCTTCAGAAACCCTCCACCTCCCCCAGCTCCACCCGTATAGATGTGCAATAGGTAAATTTCATCTATGTTTTTTTTTTTTTTTTTATATGCGCAACAGCAGTCTCGGCAGGCGTCACAGATCAATTCCACCAAGACCAAACATATCAAGAATATCATGTATACTACCTTGCTCGACTCACCGAGAGTTATCGCGACAGAACTTTAGCCATCTATACTATAAATAGCTATTTGGCTGTTCCAAGCGCTGCACAAGTGAAATAGTCAATATGTTAACGTAAAACAAATTACTTGTTGAATATCTTGATTGAAACATGAAGACAAATACTGCACAAGTCTTTAAAATATCCAATATGTTCAAAATCAATATAATAGAAAACTGGTCGACCCTAAAACAATCTATATAATTTGAATGCAAATTCCAAAGTCTTCTGATTTGTGTTGAAATGTATGCAAGCAACGCAAAGTGGGCGAATTGCAGTAGTCCAGCAGAAATGCAACCAAACCTACTTCGTTGCTTTCCTTACCTTCTTTTCTTGGCATTCAGTTCTCTATCTATTAACCTTGCATTCATCTGGACCACCAACCTGACAATTTCCACCACCCATCCATTCTCATCCCACAATCCTCTAGTCCTCAAGGCACCCTCTGGTGTCTCTTTCTTGATCTCTTCCAATCTGTGTCCTCCATTCCCTGCATCCACGTGCCTCCTACCCAGCCTGATCTCCAGAGAAGCCCTGGGCTCCCGGCCCACCTGAGCGCAGCGCTGAAGACACACATGGTGAGCGGCATTCAGAAAGCACAGCTGCAGGCGGTCCTGTTGAGCACCACCACTGACAACGACTAACAAGTAGAGCAGATCACAAACAGCACAGGGACTTATTACAAAAAACAGGCTGGAGCTTCGACTCTAGTCTCGCAGCATGGGACTCTGGGTATTTCCAGCTTCTTTTCCCCTCTCACACATATGCATTCCATCTTTATCCATATTATTAAGCGATGTTAGACAAGCCTCTAAATAACAGCTGTACACAACAAAGGTCAAACTCTTGTCCTACTTTGCTCGGAAAAGCATCTTTATAGTCTTAATTTGCAAGCACTGTTTGAACATGAATGATAAGATAACGTTGCATCAGTGCAAGAGCACAACGAATTTGGGAAAACTGTATATTTTGCTAACGTAAACAGTTTTTAAAATCCACAGACCCAACACGTTTCTGCGTAAACTACTAATACTCTAAAACCAAAGAAAGTAAATTGTTGTATCGATACATGAGTACAGCAACTTTGAACAACCAAGTTTAGAGTCAACTAGGGTCGCGCATATAATCGAATACGATTAATAACGCACATTATTATTAGTAAAGCCAGTTCTGTGAATAGTAGTAAATCTCCATCAACTGTCAGATAGGGGCAGCATTTATTACACAAAGCCGTAGTTTTCTAACAAGGTACGCAAAATCCTGTTCATTATGGCAAACGATTCTGTTGATTTCATACAATTATATCGTCCGCAATTACGACAGCTGTTTGCGTATTTTCTCAGTGAACAACGGCTCTGTGTAGTAAATGCTGCTCCATCTGAGAGCACACGAAAATAACCACATTTAATGACATTTCTTTACTCCAAACTCACTTCGATTCCGACGCATGACGCCTTTGCGCTATGGCTGTCCCGTGTTCAAATCCCATCCCTTCTCTCTCCAACTCTGCTTCCTGTCAGCTCCGATCTATCTGTCCTATCTCAAGTTAAAAATGGCAAAAAGTAAATCTTTAAAACATCATTATGGAACACGATGCATAAATACGAGAGAAAAATGAATTCCAAACTGATTCTGAAACACTGTATATAACCCTACAGTGTATAAATGGATTTACTTTACTTGTTCTTTTTTTTTCCTGCTTGTAAATATGTAATGGTCTTTATAAGCCTAAAGTAGTTTTCAATAGCTTTTCAACAGTCATGGTACATTTGCCAATCCAGCACACATATTTCAGAGATGGAGTGCCTACCATTTAACAGTGCACTCTTTTGATGCGCTAACAAAGAAAAACATGTTTTTTTGGACACGGTACCTTGTTAAAACCATGTTCTTTGTGGAAAGTCTTTGAAGTGTGTTTTGATACCATCATCCTTATAACATGCTACACCCCCTGACAACTTCTGTAAGTTTCTAAGTTTAAACCCATTTTTGAATGCAGCTGGTGTTACACTTAGAATTCAGAGGGAATAAAAACTCATCTGATTTACATTTGGTCTCAACAAGCCAGGCACAAAGCCATTATTTTGGCTTGTTTATTCCACTAGCTGTAATTAATTTAAACACAGCTCCGCTACCTTGAGCAGAGATCATTTTGAGTCAGCTTAATATGTTCCTATAAAGGTTTAATAAAGACACCTGTCTGCTTTTCCCGTACGCTTCTATACTTTCTGGCCCAACCGTTCCTTAATTTTTTAGAAGCACACAGTGTGGAGGCTCACAATGTTTTAGAAGCAATTTACATAAATGTGAGGCGAGGAAAACTTGTGAATGGGCAGATTTCTAGATAGCCTCATACTTTTAAAGAACATAATGTCATTTTTACAAACTTAAATAGTATGTGGGGACTATTACAGTCAAGTAGATGAGGGAGAAAAAGATATTCTCGCCCTTTCCCACCACGAGACTCTGTTTCCACTTAAAGTTGAGTACCTGCTTCAGACCTTTCAGTAATTAGAGCAATAAAAGGCCATTTCACAGCCAAAGTGCTTAAAGTCGATGCGGATTTGTAAACCATTTCAGCTCCTTAATTTGAAACAGGATATTCAATAAAAAATTATCAGGGAGGACTTGATTTTGTCCATCACAAATTGACTTCTACCACAATAGAGTTAGCTAAGCACAATACGAGTTTGCAAAAACAGTGCTTAAATAGCCATTTGGCTATTGGTTAGCATTAAGCAATGTGGCCTAATATTTGTGTGGCCTAAATGGTGTCACAAAAAATGCACGAATGAATCGCTTAGTTTAAGACAAACAAAAAAAATGCATTCAATTAATTCAACTTTGAAACAAATGCCAGTCTCAGTAGAGAGAGTGTTGTTCTGATTTGAATACGAAACAGAAATATTGTTCCTTCAAACACCCTGACAGAAACCTGTCGTAATCTAATTTACGGTTTGGGAATTTGACTTTTTTTCCCCTTTCAATTTATTCTTTAAACAGCATTGCCACCAAGACAACAGCAATAATAACAACAACAACAACAAACAATATACCACAAGGCTTTGGCAAAGCCTGACTTTTGACCCTGCAGAAAATAAGCTCTATCCATCAAACATACAGCCATCTTTCCTTAGGTAGGTTAATCGAATCCAGTAAATAAACATATGTTTGCACCTGGTAATAGCAACTGAAAGCAGTGCCACCACCATGACAGGTCCTTCCTCTCAACTCTAGGTTTAAATGAATAATTTGCATGTTGACGCTCAATGCCGTGAATTAAATTGGTGTGCACTTTCTGAAAACCTCCCTTTTTGCTTCAACAAGTATTTCGTTGCAAGCGTGCAGTGCAAAGAATATAAATCGAGAATCTTTTACAGTTCCATCCTTTCCTGTACACTACGTAGAAATAATTAAAAAAAAAATGTTAAAAGCTACTTTTCTTTGGCTCAAATCTAAGATGAAACATATCTCCAGACTCACAACGTACCTTCCCAGAATGCAAGATGACCAACTGACTTTATAAGCAAAATACATAGATTCCTCATTAGCTGCGTTTTTTGGGGGCCACTATACATAAGCTGTCTGCCATATTGGAATGGTCAAAGCAACTTGACTTTGTGTCTGCAACTGTAATGTTATGCATAGGAATATCTGCTACAGACATCAGTTTTAGTAAGCTAACACAATGAAAGACAAAGTTATTACAACGTCACACACACACACACACACACACACACATATATATACAGCATAAAGTTCCCTGGTTCTTCGAAGCTTTATAACGGCAGTTTTTTGAACCAAAATGAAAACAGTGTTTTTTGTAAGAGTCTAAAATGCCCTATTATGGATAACGAAGGGGTCATATTTTGGTTTTAGGAGTCCCTAACAACAGGTTAACATGAATGCAAGGTCAAAAAACACTTTCATTGCTTTAAAAAGTTTTTGGATCAGTTGAATGTGACATCTACCTATTCTGTATCGAGTCATTAACTTCAAACTCCACTGAAATCAACTGTGATCAAGACTCCTTTGCTATTTGAACGGCACGAAGAGTTGCTGCCCACGTCGTTCCGGATCAGTCCCTTCGTTTCAATTAATATGCTGCCTTAGCAGGATGCTGCCTATGTAGGCAATGTAGAAGTGGTGTACCCCACACAAACACACACACACACACTCTTCTCAATCAAGACTGAGCCAATTTCAATAATAAGAAGTCTGGAGATTTCAATTATCCCATGAGGTGTTTCAACAAAATTAATTTAATTGAATAAACATTACAGCAGAAGTGCTCTATGTAATCTATTATTCACATTTATATGCAAATCAGCAAAAATAAAGAGGCACCTAGTGACAAATTCTGGCATTGTGCGAACCGTATGTGCTGAGAGAGACACAAATTCGCATGAACAAAAAAGCGAGCTCCCATCAATCCCGCAGAGCGGTATTTAACATTTCGGCTGAGATCGAGGTAGATGGGAATGCTATAATAATGGACAAAAATGGAAGCGGAGAGACCGAGCTGAGCCCAGAACCGCCAGGTAGGGTTTTGACAGCCGGCGTCTGGTGGGAAGACTTGGGAAAACAAAAGCACACAAACAACGACAAGCAATCAGTTCTCGACACCTTGCCCCTGGCACAAACCTTCATGTATTACAGCGAGGCAGAAAAGACACGAAAAACACGACAGCGGCGTAGGGAAAGAGTGATAGTCATTGGATATGTCTAGCTTTGCTTTCTTCCATTTTCTTTTTTTTTCCCGGACACGAGACACGCTGGAGGACACTCGACACATTTGCGTCCTTGCGAGAGCGGGTCAACGCGAGGCCACGTTAACGACCCGGCCTGCGATCCGAGGTGCGAGATCGGCCACAATAACCCACCGTTTATTTGTCTGGTGGCGCGTCTCGAAAATAAGCCAATTTATTTTTAGCCGCGCTTTAGTTCCAGCGTTTTGAAACGCTGCATTCTAACACATCAAATCTCAGACGCAGGGAGTCTCGCAGGCAAAAGATGTGGCTTATTTTTAGATTTTAGCAGTCATCCTAGGAAAGGTGCCTGAGGAAATCAACCTAATTTAAAACCCACATGCTCGCGTACTTGTTTGTGGAAACATGTTATGTTCAGGTGATGGAAAAACAAATCGTTACATGCATCAAGCTTCTAGAGAAAAGAGTTGAGTTTGTAAAGAAAATGGCATTATGTTTACCCCGCTTTTTCCCCCGATTGCACATATACGTATTTCTGAGTAGGTCAAGTGCGTATCGGTTTTGTTATCGCATTACGAGAGGGCAAACTCCCGCCATGTGGCAAGTACTCTAAAATGAAGACAATTTCACTTAATGACAGACCACCTCTAGAACATCTCACTGACAGCCAATCAGAGCGCGGTAATGAAGGAAGCCTGATGCAACTCGATTTGCATAATGGCAGAGAGGCTTGTGGGTATTGATTACGGTTACATAGCGGCTCCAAAAATCAATTAAATTAATTGAGCAAACAACCGGAGATTATGCAGATTGGATGAAAAGAGGGGAACAGGCAGAAAGAAAGAATAAAAAGAGGAAAGCAGCAGCTGTTTTGGGGGAGTAATGGAGCAGAACAAGGAAGCACTGATTAGGAGAGGACTCAAATATCTCTCGCAACAGCCCTCCATTTTCCCACCATTTCATTTCCGTCCTCCAATTCTAACGTTTTGGGCAAATGCAGAAGTAGGGCTAATGTGCAACAGTAGATACGTGTCAACCTCCAGAGGTTTTGCTCTATATATATATATATATATATTGTTCGAAAACATTACCGTACTAATATTATTTAATTTTTAAACCAAATGCATTCATTTAAACATATAGTAATTACATTGTAATTACAAGTAAAAAACACTTATTTTGCTGTCTAAATTGAATTTAGAGTGAAAATCATATCAGCTAGAGTTTGAAGGGTTTTGTTTTTAACTCAAGTGTTAAATAACGAGAAGCCGTGAATGTTTGCCCTGATGCCGGTTTTATTATTCATTTTGTGAATATTCTTATCTTTCGGTTGCATCACGTTCCAAACAAAAAGAAAATCAATTATTAAGAAGCGTCATTCGCTGTTATTCAAAAGCACGCATTACCGCGTGGCTGTAAATCGTAAATCACTCGCACGACGTGATAACATTTTTCCTGTAGCGCCCACCCCTGCCACGGTATGCGGTAATTCAAACCCTAATTTTACAGTAATAACAGGAGCGCTTCAAGGTGACCGGCGGCCAGCGGCCCCCGTGACGCGACAAACGCTCCGTAAAGATGCGACGGCACGCGATACGGAAGAGGAAAGGGAGTGAGAGATGGAGAAATCTGTCCCGCGGTGAGACCGGAGGGTGGCAGCTCCTCTTTGACATGTGTTGGGAAACCGGCGCAGCGGGAACAAGCCTCAAATGCGCAGAGGAGGGCGAGAGGGCACAGAGGCAAGAGAAAGACAGAAAGGAGGTACGCCAGATGGCATCCGAGAACTTTCTCAAACACTTTTTCTTGCCAAGGGGAGTGGGCTTCTGTTGTGAAAGGTGCCACAGGGCACAGACCGTGTCCGCGACAACACAGGAGTCACAACGCGAGCCAGGCGCTGCTGGAAGCGCGCAGGAGTGTGAGCACACACGAGAAACGAGAAACACGCCATATGGAAGCGCGCACCTGCAGGTCATCATTACTACAGGCCGGATAACACACATGATCAAGAGGACCGGCACACCTGCACTCGGCCACGACCTGAATGTCACATCAGTGCTTCCTGCTGAATTCTGATTCAACGAACCCCCCGGAAGAGCAGATAAATCTATAAGAGATAAGGTAGACAAAAAAACAAATGAGTAAATAATAATTGTAACAGTTCTGAAAAAAAGAGAGCACGTTTTTATTTTCAACACGAATTTATCAAATACCGAATGATAACTTTTCGACCAGTTCATTAAAATAATATACGTTTTTGCCCTACCGTACGCAGACCCGGGCCTCGTTTATAAAACACAAGAACCGAAAATAACTGTAAATCTGCCAAATGTTTGACGACCGAATCCTTTTACCTTAGCTTTGTGCTGCTCGGCGCAGTTAGCACATCATTTCCACAGCAAGTTCTCAATGTGCTCTCTAAACATTTACCAAGGTGCGCCCATGATTTGGGTCGGAGAACATCTTACAGTGTTTTATGGCGACGGAAAGGCTCTTGTTGAAGAATGTGAGTGTGTGTGTGTGTGTGTGTGTGTGAGAAAGAGAGCGGGAGATGACAAAAGGCGAGGAAAGACGCTGAGCGGAACAGAGGACAACATCGGTGCAATAAAGCGTTGAAGTCATGGTCAGGGTTAAGGGCGGAGAGAGGAACGGAGAGAGTGATGTGAAAAAGGAAGCGGCGGTTTAACAAGGCAGCATGTCGCATTAGCGGGCTTCATGCGGGGCCATAAAACACAAGAGCCAGAGACAATCCTCTAGTTTACAACCAAAGATACACACACAAACACACGCACGCGCTATACACTGTATACGCAACGCACGCTATGCGACTCTTGGAAATATTAACGACCGTGACTAGAATCCAGAAGGTCTACGCTAATTAGCAGAAAATTGTTTTCAGCCAGATTTGAGCTAAAGAAGCTACATTTATGAATGTAGATAGATAGATAGATTAGATAGATTAGATAGATAGATAGATAGATAGATAGATAGATAGATAGATAGATAGATAGATAGATAGATAGATAGATAGATAGATAGATAGATTTCATTTTATGGACTAGAAACTAACAACTAGCACTAGCGTGACTAGAAAATCCAGTCGCTAGTCACAATCCAGCCACACTGGCGCGTTAAAGTCATGAAAGATATAAGCTATAGCTTCAATATTGAGAAACAATAATAATTTATTATCACTGCACTTTTTCATCTGCTGCTTTAAATGCTTTAATGTTAGTGGGTTACGATTGGCCGTCGGCGATTTGTCATTGATATCGTTATTGTTATAGTTGAACAATTTTCGATAGCAGAACAATTGTATAATCCTTCGTTATAGTTGTTGCCTGTGTAATTAATCGCGATTAACAGCACTACTTCAAAGCAACTATTAACGGCGGCCTTGTTGTTTTGGATACTTGACAGTAATTGAGAGTAATGATAGTAATTGTACGACAGAAAAAGTAATCGACTAAACGAACTTAACTTGTCAGTCTGACCCGTCGTGGATTTGGGGTAGTTTTGGTTAGGAAAACCACGGTTAGTTTGTCGCTACCAACATTTTCCATGTTTTTTAGGGTTTTTTTTAGTTTTATATGTAGTAAAACCATGGTTAATTGAGACTAACTAAACCACTAACTAAACTAAACCAGAGTTCCTCCATTCGAATCAAACGTACCACAAGATATCATCCAAAATGCCGCCATTTCTACTAAATATGAATTATAAAATCATGAGTGTACTACAATAACGTAGACCTCACAAATTTTGGTGACAACTTCTTCCCCAGAATCATTCATTGTAGGAAGCAGACTAATAAGATACCATACAGCCTGACACCAGACATCGCCGACCAATCAGATTGCATCTTGCTGTTTTGGTAAAACTCGTGATATAACCGTATACAAGATCGATGTCACCTGAGGCTAATATCAGGTCTTATTGAGCTTCAACAGGCTGATAAGGGGTGGAGTTTAACATTCAGATGGTGTTTTACGGTTTGTCAGATCTGTCAGTATGATCCCAGCGTTTGATCTATTATGAGTCTATTACGACAGTCTCAAATGAACCTCTGAAATAAGATACACAGGAAAGCTAACTAGACGGACAGATACAAAATCACGATCATCATCATCATCGTTATTGTGGATCCCCTTTTCTTGTATTCTATCTATCCACCTTTGCCACGTTTGGCTAAACACCTCAAATGAGCTAAACAAACAGCATGGCCAGCCGGTTAACCTTCCCTGAGGAACTGACAACTCTCACACACACACACACACACACACACACACGGCTGTCCTTGTTCCCAAGCTCCATGAATTTAGGGAAAAAAGCTAGCGAGGAAGGAAAGGACGAAAAAATCTATAGTGGTACCTATTTGCTAAGTGATACAATCTTTGCTCACTTCCCCTTGAAATGAGGGTGCTTCTGGGAAGGGGATCTCATTTTCTCTCAGCCAATAGGCATCCGAGCATACGGGTAATGTGCGGGATCTCTGCGGGACAGACCCACGCCCACAACACACACACACACACACACACACACAGGTCTGGATTTACGTCATAAATCTATGAGAGCACCTGGGAATATAGGATGTAAGCCTGGAATTAAACGCAATTGGCTTCAGGAACTTCGGCTTCGGGAGAATCGTTGAGTGACAGCCTCATACCCCTACAATGTCCGACCGTCGATTCTGGCAAAGGCTGATATGAGATTTGATGGGGTAAAATGAAATATCCTCACACTCGACCACAGGGGAAGAACTTATGATGGTCGGCCATTGAGACTGAGGGGGGGGACAAAAATGCTAGCGCATACGCTATTTTCCACTATTTTCGTCCTTCTTGCTATAATAATTAGACCAGAACATTTACATAATTTCACAGCTGTGTTGCCGTTCATATTAAAATAAGTAAAAAAAAAAGTTTTTATGTCTTCTCTTTGCTCACAAAAGACTTGAACAGCATTTCTAATTTAAACTATAATGTAACTAACACTAAACTACAACAGATAGACTATAACAGGAAAATGTGATTCATTTTAATGAATAAATTACACAATGAGAAATTAATTTTTTTGTTTGCTTGTTTTTTTTAAAGCTAGATCTGTGGTAAGTAAATGCGTGTTCACTGACAAGGTCACTGAGGCCGAAGACCCTCGTCTAAGCCAATGAAAGCAAATTGCTGGGCCGTAAATATCGATATGCTAAACGCAAGCTGCCGCTGACCTTTGTCCTGAACCGATAACCTAAGCAGAGCTGCTTCAAAGACCCTTCAAACAACCTCCTCATAAAGCAGAGGAAGTAAAACACACACACACAGCCTGACACCCCTCACTCATGTGGAAAAAAACGAGTTCAATCTTACTTATTGCTTCATCTGAGGTGATCAGAACAGAAAGTGTTTGTGAGAGATAAGGGAAATATGAATCAGCAAAAGTCCTCTCCTATAGGTGACACTTTTCATGTATCATCGGTTTGCATTTGTTTCAACAGCAGAGGTTAAACAGCACTGGGATGACCAGACTGCTAAAATCCCCCCAGGGACCCTCATCTAGCAGATCGACTCCCAAATCCCTCAGCAGTCCACTGACAAATACCAGCACAGCACACACACACACACACACACACACACACACACACACAGTCCCTCTCTAGGCGCTCAATCCCTCAGAGATTAACCTGTTAAAGTGGAATCTGTGTCCTTCAGGGATCCGCATCAAGTAGCACAAATTAAAAGTGCTCCGGGAGAAAGTTCACCTGTAGCCCTCTCAGCCGTTACATTAGGGCTGTATAAAAACACCTTTCATAGTTTGACCAATAACAAGCCGCAATTTGACACTGTCATCGTAAATCGCATTTCTTTTTATTACGGTAAAGTTTTTATTAAACTTTACCGTAACGCAAACGGTAGTAACCCCTTACCGTAAAGCAAATACGGTAATTACAGTTGTCCAGTGAGAGAAAAAGCCCTGGTAGGACGATCTGGAAATCAGGTTATGTATAGGTTATATACATTTTATAGGGTGTACTTTTTTTCAAATGTATGTCATTTATTATTGTAATAGCTACTGTGCTCCTGTCTCCGAAAACAGTCGCGCCTGTTAATATTTTAGCTATTTGATCAATCTATCTTTATCTGAATTAGATCCGCTGTAGAAACTAAGCAGATGCACTTAACCTTATCGTCTCACTCGGCTCGTACGCGTCACACATTTAAATGTTCGTACCTCCGTGCGGAGGCGGCACGAATGCATTTACGCTCCGAACTGCAACTCGTGTGCAAGTGTTACAGTTCTGGCAAAATGTTGATTCGTACGCACAGCCAAAAACATGATGACGGCGTGATGCCTGTCACAGTGCGTTTTACCCGGCATGTGCTTTAATTAGTTCAGTTACCTGATAATAATCTGCTTTATGAGTTTACCATTACAATTTACACCATAATTGCTCCATAAATGTAAAGAAAACAGTAATTATAGACCGTTTATAGCCTGTACACACACACATGCCCACACACACACACAGGTATTCAGACAGAGACTTGACATTTTCTGGTCTAAAGCCGCCATTAACAACTTTCTCTGGATTCCACAGATGCGGAGGCCGAGGGCAGCTGACTCCTCGACCTCAATCACTGCCGACCTCCTAACCCCGGTCTCCATGACGCCAGAATCCCCTCACAACACCCTGCGTTGACCCAGATTTCACTTCAACCGAAGACCAGACTAGTTTCCTTCAACCCCCTTCAACACCAACTCAAGTCTCTGTTTTTCTCTCTGCATTATTCTAACATACTCCCTTAAGAGCAATTCAATCAAGGAGCTCATGGCTGTAGATACATCAGCCAACGCGCTCGGTGAGAGAACCGCACGCACGTTAGCATTAAAACTTAGCCATGCATAAAAAGATAATGCTGGCAATAAAATACTCCTTTTTTTTAAACTGAGGTAGATGTTTGAAACGACAAATACGGGCTGGAGGTTTCATTCAAATCGAAACACAAACATCGACATTTCCATAACGTCCTACCGGTTTGTTTTTAAAGCCACGGGGAAGGAAGCATGGCGTCATTTGGATTTTCTTAAAACAAAAAAAACGCAACTGCCAGGTGTGCAAAGCAAACGTCCGACTAAGCAATTACAGCCGGTGTTAAAAGCACACAGGTAACGCAGTGACAACAAGCCCAAAACCCACACAAAAACGTCCAGAAATTACAGCATATCTATCTACAGAAAGCTGGAACTATCGCATGATTACTAAAGGCTTACTCCACCCCAAAACATCGTCAAAATAGCCATCTGCCATCAATTCAAAATGAAGTTTATTTCAACAATTTGTCTACTCCGTGTCACCGTGGCGTAATTTTGGAGATAAAATGCTACATGGGCAAATTGCTGATTTTCAAGCATACAAAAAAATCGTCAAATTCAGATTGAACAACTGATGGCGGATGAAGGATGTATTTTGACGATGTCTTTTCTACTTTTCTGGGCCTTCTTTGGCAGTCAATGGGACAGTCACAAGCCTCTCGGTTTTCATCCAAAATATCATTTTGTTCCCGAAAATGAACAAAGTTTTAGGGGTTTGGAACGACATCGTGGTAAGATTTTCATTTCGGGATGGAGATCATTCCAGCCCGATCGCACGGCAATTCCTACATATTTGTCGAGGTGGCTAATTTGTACGAATTCGTACAACCTCACTCTTTGACCAATCCCATATTTTAAGTGTTGCGTGAATTGTACGTCAACGCACAACTCGTATGTACCCTGTACTAATGACCTACACCTTTTCTTGTGGTTATCTGCGTCTTGGATGTCTCCCAAAGGGTCGATATGCAGGATAAGTGTTCTAAATGATTTTCACTATGAATTTTATTTTCCCTTTTTAAAACATTACCGGCAGTGAGCTGGAAACACTGGCTTAACAGCTGGGGTTTTTGCACAGATGAAAACTAGCGATTATGCTTAGAATTATGGGGCCGGGTTATAAAAAACAGAATAGCGAGTTGATTATAGGTTAGTTTAACCTTATTTTATAGTTGAGCGTTCAGGCTGTTTTCAAACAATGCCAGTGCAACACTGAGTCACAGAAAATATTCCAACTCATTTTGACCCAGCGTCACTCAATATTAATGTCACAATGAGTCACGGTAATACAGCCCCCCCCCCAGCTCTCATCTTTTATGTCTTTTTTATTCATCTTTATCTGATAGGCCTACCAGCAGTTAAGGCAAGAACTCCAAGCCGTGGCATTTTGAGGGGATTTAGACAAATGCTCTCTCTGATAAAAGTCTTTTTAGTGCAATCTGAAAAAGTATACTTAAAGGGTCACTTCAACCCAAAGAACTTCGTACGCTATGTGCTTCCAGCGGATGCTTTCCATGATAGCACTACACAGACGTCGCGCAGTTATCGATTAAAGTCATTATTTTTGTACAAACATCATTCTCGTAGCTTCACGAGGTTACTGTCGAACCACTGATGGCGGATGGACTAGTTTGTGTTTTTCGTACCGCTTTATTGTACTTTGCAGCCAATGTGACAGTCGCATCCAAAATATCTTAACTCTCGCTCTGTTCGGAACGGCATTGGGGTCAGCGATTGATGACAACATTATCATTCCAGAAGTTTAGCGTTTGAAAAATCCCGACAGGATTTCGTTTCGTAGCTACTACTGTTGTCAGCTGGCTTCAGTAAGTAAATTTCCGTTTCCTTGTTCGGTGTGTGTGAAGTCGGAGCACATCTGTATTTACCGAGACTGTGCTGAGAATGTTTCGTGGCCTTTGCTTCTGTCAGCATGAGGTCACTTCCTCAGGATAGCTCCACGCATTTGTCTCTTGTAAGATTTGGTCGGCTTTTAAAGTCAGCAAGAGATCAAAACGTCCCTCTTTACTTTCTTAAAGCGACGGTTCAAGTCTGTTATCGTCTCATCCTTAATTTCCTCGACTAACAGTAATCACTCTCACATCGTTCACTAGCATTATTTAAAAACCATATAAATAGTATAACAAGACATTCTCAAAAGATTCAAAAAATGATGTTACTTATACTTGAATATCCTGTTTTGCTGTGGAATACGTGACATTGCTGCTTGCGCACTCTGTTTTGCGTCGGAGTGATTAATGAGAAAGACGGAATAATAATCAGCAGCTCTGAAAACAAACAGATTTGCGGAGGGATCTAAAGGTCAGGAAGCGTGAGTGAATTAAGACACACGCAAGCACAAGACCTGATGCATCTGTGAAAGTAAGACCGGAAAACGTGAAAGGCAGAAGTCTTGCGACATTCAGAGAGACCTCAAAGCATCGAGCAACCTTTAAACGAGAAGAAAACACAGAGGCTAAAAGAACTAGCGAGTATCAAAAGCCAACATCTAGAAAATGCATTTTCTCAGGAATGTCTATTCTCCTGCCAGTCCTTAACAGCAAACGCCCCTCAACACACACACACACACACACACACACACTCTTATCGGCTTCGTTGACTCACACTCTTCATCTCCCGCCTCGCTCCATCCACTTCTAAAGTAGCTTTGAAGTTATTTTGGAATCAATACTTCATGGAAGCCAGTGAACGACTATCAGGATACAGAAGGGAACAGTGAACTAGATTTAAGAAGCCGTTTGGTAAAGAGGGCCAGACCGACCCTGTCAGAAAGCCAAAGATACGCTCTCAGACAGACGCAGAGCTGGAACGGCTGGGATTCCTCAGCCTGATCTCGTGAGAAAACAACTATTTTACAACAAGTAGTTTAGGGCGAACATAGTTCTCTCATCACAGCGCTATCGTAACATATGTTATTATTTGTACCAAACTATCTAAGCTAGCCGCTACATGCATACATTTTCATTATAAATCTATGATGGCGTATGTCAGTTCAGTTTCCCTCCAAATATCAGAATTACACACAAAAAAACAAAAAAAGTGCAGAAAATGTGCAGCATGAAAGTTAAAATTAAATTAAATTAAATTAAATTAAATTAAATTAAATTAAATTAGGTAATAAATAACATTATTTATATTATAATTAATTATTATTATTATTATTTGTTTATTTAAAATTCACTAACAAAGCAAAACCCGATTGCGCGCACATACTGTAGATGTTTGCTCATTATGTTAATATTCTGCTCACAGTTTCAACACATATGATCCGATGCTAAAACATTTTCGCCGTTGATGGTTATTATCTTAATGAACTTAAACTCAATGCCACACAAAATCTTATTTTGAAATTTTACGCTTACATATACAATCCTAGACACGCACTCAGTCGATGGGCTAGTATTGAAATGGCATCGAGGTTTAATTTAACAGCAGCTATTTGTCTGATCAGCTCTTTTTGCCGGAGGAAATCTAAAGGCTTGTCGATCGGGGTAGAAGCCGCTCTCGAGAAGATCACAGCCGTTGGTGGACTGGCTTTCAGCAGAGCACGTGTCTGACGAACGCTAATTAAACAGATTACAACAGTGCTACGAGTGACTCGCAGTGATAAAGGAGGTGACCTACTACTAATGTTTTCCACCCATTCCATTTAATCCGATTGGAATTCTTTCTCCTCGCCTCTTTGTTCCAGCTCAACCTGCCACTCAAATGATCATTGTGTTCCCGTTCACTTTTTCACTCCACAAAGCGTTACGTAAATCCAGCATGGACGCAGAGGCTATTCAGCGAAGCGACAAAGAGCTGCATTGTCTTATTGCGCGTCTCTCAAAGTTGAGCATTTAAAGGCGAATAAACAGATGAAATGATCTGATAGTGAGATAAACACCCAATCTAAGCTGCAAAAACCTTTTTTGAGCTTCTCTTGGAAGGAAAAACAACACACATTCTTTAAGGAGACAGCCGTGTAATCTGAAATTGGGTCTAAAGGGGTCATTACACAACCCAGTAAGCATACATACATTGACTAGACATCTGTGAAGGAACATTTTGTTGTATATTATCATATTTTATATGCAGGTACCATGGAAGCCTGTTTGTGTCTCAGAGCAGTGTCGTTTTACTATAAATAGCATATTTGTATATTTTATATGTCTAGTGTCTATGTTAGTGTATGAAGATAAACTTCATGAAATTGAAAAATGAAATAAAATATAATAAAACTGTTTTTTATACTGTATATTTCATTTCATTTAAGTCAATACTTACTTTTAGCTGAAGTATGTTTTTACGGCTTTACTTTAGATAACTATATTAACTCGTAAGAACAAATGAAAAATAAAAGATATAAAGTCAGGCTCTGAAAAGCAGTGACATTGCGATATGAAGTCAAAACTGTGAGAAATCAAGTTGAAATGACAAGACACATCGTAACGCAATCGCCCGTTGATCAATGTGATTATAAGTCTCATTTTGAGAAATAATGTAATGATAAGAAATAAAGTTGCAGTTGCAAGAAATAGGGTTGAAATAAAGTGTTGTAAGAAATCTTTATCTTTGTGAGATATTAAGCCACACAGAGTGAGAAATAAAGTCATACTTGTGACAGTTAAAGGCGCTTTTGATGTAACGTTTCTTTGTGAAATAAAGCCGTTTTGTGAGATATCATGTCCAAATAGCGATAAATATAATAATTTTTAGAATTCTTACTATGCAAGAAATACAATAAAGTCTCTATGCAAGAAATATAATAATATATATATATCATATATATATATATATATATATATATATATATATATATATATATATATATATAAATATGACAACTGGTGAAATCTTGGATTTGCAAGAAAAATAATGTACTCTATATATATTTTTACTTATATTTTAACATTAAAAATAATAGAAAAGAGAAGTGTTTTTTTTTTTTTTATTTAATTTAAATTAATTTATTAATTTATTTAATGCATTTTCGTTTTTAATGCATAGTGTCGTTGCCCTACGATAAAGCAAACAGTAAGCTGATCATTTGTAGTGCAAAACTCTGGTAAGATTAAGACAAACAACTAACAAGGCCGGCGAAAGACAGCAACGTGTTATCAAATCAGGACCCGGACATCATTAAAACACTTTCTCATTCTCTATATGCCCTTTCTGATTCCCGCTCTTAGTAACTGTGATTCCATACTGCATATCTGAGCAGTATCTCATCTTTTCACTCATCGCTCACTTGCTCTTCATCCATCTCATCCCAAAAAACCCTCATCACACGGGTTCCTTAAGCCCCTCACGCAGGAAGTCCACTCCCCTCGCCAACGTACACAGCTCTTCTAGATCTAATGAGGGCTTTTTCTTTTTTTTTTTTTAACAGCTCCCGGTGGCCAAACATTTCTTTTTTTTCATGCCAACAGGAAACACAAACTCCAGATGATAAGGTGGCCCATCCAAACTAAGCCACTAAGCTGCGTTTCATTTCAAATTGCGCCCGTCTTATGCCCAACCTGAGTTAAATCCGCCCAGTGATACACCATTTAACTCAAACTCTCATTTCCTCCGGAGATCTATCTGAGATGAGCAGCCAATGTGGCTTAAGGACTCATATCTGCTCAGCTTTCAGCGTCTTCGCTGGCCCCGCGGGCTTTTTTCTTTCTTTTTTTTTTTTTTTTTTTTTTGCGGTCGACCGTCCCGTTCGGCGGCCGGCAGGAAGAGATAATGAAAATCAGAGATAAAGACGATAAGGCTGAAATGGCGGCAGTGGTTTTCGAACGGAGAGCTCAATCCAGAGCAGACAAGCAGATTAGGAATGACATTTGTCTGCTTGGATTGATAACTACATCTATGGCAGCGAGGCTTACAGAAAGGGGCTGGACAGATTATGTCAACATCCAAAGGCATATCATGTTGGCGGAGAAAAGGACCGACAGAGCGTGTCTATCGAAAAACCCATCCAGAACCAGAATAGAAGACCGAATTGGATTGAAGCGATAGCGGTTGGAGAAATTCGGGCAGGTGTGTACAGTAGAGCGTGACTCATCTCTCAGAGATGCTAAAAATACGCGAGCCTATGCATTTACTCCACAGGAACGGGTTTGCTGGATCAGATGCTGCGACGGCGGACGGGTTTCGTGTCACAACAACATATGGGGCCGCTTTTAGATAGCCACGAGACATAAGTCAAAGTGCCCTTCGTGCTGACCCCTGGTAGAAGTGCTGTTGGGTACCTGCGATGCAATCGGTCCGCGGTACCTTCACGTAGCATGGAATATTGCTACAAATTCATCCAAGTCCAAAAACAAACCTCTGGTTCAATATGTGAACCCTGGCACGTTTTTATTACATTGATATAGGAACATATTGCTGTGTTTTTATCACGCTAAATATCCGCGGACTGCTGTCGGATATATGCCTTAGTCCAAACCCAACCGTAAACCTATGAGAGAGTGTTAACAAATGCATCTCAAGAACCGTCTATGAAAACAAGCTGGATATGCGCGGCGCTAACGTTCAAAAAGCATCGTTTTTTCAAACATAATATCGTAATATCGTTTTAAAGTGATTTTTTTGGGCCTCTGGTGTTTTGGAAACTGATGTGGAATTTCGTGTCTCGCTAAAAAGCGCGCCACATTTATGCCATGAGACCAGGTAGAAAAAAATACAAACAAAAAAGAACATATACGTCCAGCACATTCTAACGGGAAGTGATATGTACGAGATGGCAAACCCATAAGCTCAAAATACGACTTTCGTATGGTTAGGACTTATTGGTCCACGTATTTTCTATGTTTTCGCTATAGAGTACCACATATTACGACTCCTTAGGATGAAAGTCTTTGGGTGCTTTTTGCGTTATTGAATGATATTTTCAGTCTTAGATTGCTGCGGACTATGGAAAGCTTGTCGATGTGAATGTGCAAAGTTGGTTTTTGAGAGTTTGGAAAAAGTATGGCACCAGTAGGATTTCTAAAGTCGGCTTCCTTAAATCTAATTGGTCAATGAAAATCTAGCCAACACTTGATTTTGTAACACTTAATTTACATGTATTTACCACATTAATAACAATACATTCTGCTTTATTACATGCAATTGCCACTAAATACATTTATTGCAACCATACACCAAGTATACCATATACCGTGTGGCAATTAATATTAGTCCGTACTGCAAACTAAATGTATTTGTCATAAATATCTACATGTTAATTGCTCTTACATTCAAGCGAATTGGAGTTTTCATATTAAACGCAGTTGGCTGAATGATATTTAAATAAATTTTGTCTTATGGTAAATCAAAATACACTTTGAAATGTAAAAGCAAATAACGCACTACAGCTACAAAATGATAAATACTTAAATGCATCTTAGTCACGTGTGTGTGTGTGTGTGTGTGTGTGTTCTGATGTGAAGACATTTCTGAGAATGCTGAGGCAAAGATGATATTTCCTCACTATAGCAATTTCTCATTTTTTCCTCTATATTCGTGTAAACAAACTACTCCCATCGACATTGGCCCAGTTGAGAAGCAGAAAAAAACGATAAATCTTAGCTGGTCTAAGCTAGTCATTTGCTAGTCAAAACAAGTCATGTTCTAGTTCAAACTGCTCCAATCCATGCATGCCATTAGCTGTAGATGTTTGACTGGCTGCTAAGTTTGAAAACCCAGCTTCACCGCCTTACACTGATAAAAGCAGCAGCTAGATGTTTCGTTAGTCCAAGATGGTCAACTAAATTACGGATAACCAGCCCGGACCGATTAAATCCCGGCTCAGTCCGTCTATAAACCAGCTAGCATGTTCCACGCAACAGCTTAAGCTGAATGGATCCGCAGCCTCCTCAGACACAGAGTAAACTCTAGCGTGTGGGCGACCTTAGCTGAACGCTTTGCATCTATTAAAATATTTAAGGCTTCAAAAAAAAAAGCATTGCTTGAAATTTAAAACCCAGGAAAAAAAAAAAATGTGTTGCTGATCTTGTGACGGCAGAACTGGGGTAGAAATGAAAGGAGCACGCAACATCAATACACAGAGTCCAAAAATGACAGCATAACCCCTCTAGCAAACCACATGAAAAAACACACAGAAACCACAACAATACACCATCCAGCACATCGGCCTATTCCTATTGAGAGCAGCATGCTGTGATCGATGGAAAAACAACACGATGAAATCTGGCAGGCCGATGTATCCAGATGACGGCGTGTTTCTGAGGACCACGGCTAACGCAGGCTTCGGCGGACGGGATGACTCTTCCAGCTCTCCGTCCCGGTCACGCGAAACAATCCCATCCCAGGAGTCCAGCTAGAGTTTGCTCAGCTTTCACGAGAGCAAGGGTGAGAAACGAACAAAAGATTATTTTCAACAGGCTGGGTCGACCCGCGCTTGACTCCAGGGTCAAATCGCAGCATTTTCTTTTTCGTTCCCGCTATGATCTAATTACGGACGATACCGCAATTTTTCGTACCAGTCAAAGTATACGTTTAATGTTCACTTATAGTTAAAACATTAGTCGTGTTTTTTGCACTCAAATATGTCATAATTGTTATATGATGTCTGCAGAACACCACAATTAATTAAATTAAATTTAATTAAATTAATTAAATTTAATTTAATTTAATTAATTAATATTTTATTATTATATTATATTATATTATATTATATTATGCCCTATGCAGGCTTGTGGGAAATATTTTATTTTATCTATTTATTTTTTACATTAGACTATATTCTAAAATCCGTTTCCTAATTTAGTACCAAATATTACTGGATCACGTGTGTGAAATTTCATGTTTTACTCCATTATCCAAAATACGACTGAAGAGCAACATTTTATCTACATCCATCAGGTTTTATATTATATCATTCATCTACTTTATGCTACGTTTCCTAATTTTACGCCAAATCAGAATAATGTTTTTCTTTGATTGACCCAGACCCAGAATTGCTGGCGGAATCCATTTCCCCCAATTTCTTCCTCCGTTTGCATTCCTTTCCCAAATCCCAACATTGGCTATTCCGGAGATTAAATTAGATTTCGATTCCCATATAGATATTCCTTACGAATCATATTGCATCTGGTGCAGCAGGAAACAATAACAAGCAGCAGAAAGTTAAAAAGAATAAATGTGCCGAGATGATTGGAGATGAAGGAGCAAAAATCCCCCCTCACCGTATATAATTCTGTTCTCTGCACTCTGTGTGTTTCCCCTGCTCTGTATTCCCAGGTAATAGGGTCAGAGAATCTCATTGCTGCCGGAGTTGCAGACTTCTATATTATCATTTGGCTGCCGGCGCGGCCTCGGAGCGCAAATGTAATGATATTTTGTTACCCGCCATCTGCCCGCGCGCCCAAAACACTTCCTATGCAATACAAAACCCCTTCTCGTACACGTACGACAGGCAATACTCCCACCACAACCCGCGCGCAAACAGACAGCTGCTGTGATAAGGTCACGTAATCTGACGAAAAGCTAGCATAATGCTAGCTAAGCTATACACAGATTCAGCCCACGGGGAGAGTGGGAGATGAACCGAAACACTTAACCCCAAACTCGAGAGCCTTAAAGGAACAGTTCACCCGGTGACGGTCCCGTCGTTTACGAACATTTCCCGCCCTCCGTTAAAAGCTAAATTAGATATTAGGCCGGACGTCAGAGCTTCTTTGGGAGCAAAAGTGGCACGGTTATTCATGATGCCAATTCATACTGTAATTATCATTGCCCAAGATAAAATATTAAAATCATTTTAGATAACTCAAATGAAATGTGAAGTTTTGAAGCATTACGACTGAACACTTAAACTAAAATAAATGAATGCTGATCAAATTTATGTTGAAATCAAGATAAATAGTATCCAAAATAAGTTTTGGTTTACACACACACACACACACACACACACATATATATATATATATATATATATATATATATATATATATATATATATATATATATATATATATATATATATATATATATATATATATATATATATATATACATACACACATATATATATATATATATATATATATATATATATATATATATATATATATATATATATATATATATATATATCTAATGCTTTTCTATGACATATTTTCAAAATGTACTGTATGTGTGTGTATGTATACGTAATAAATATACACAGAACACACACACAAATATTACGCCAAACAAAAACCTTTGTTTTGTATTCGATCATTAGCGATTAATTGTTTTAAAGCAAAAAATGTATTACAAATAAAAGCAAACTGAAATTTAATTTTAAATTTAAATAGCAGTTAACATATTAAATAACATTTCTAAAATTGAAAAATAAATATATTTAATAAGCTGAGTCACCGTAAAAATATTAAGAAACGATACAAGTTTATAAATAACACTAAAATAATACCGCTCACGAATGCCAGAAACAGCAAAAAATATATACAGAAAAGCACTTTTCTTAACCTTCTATGACAGAAAAGCTGTTAAAATAATATATAATCATACTTTCTTCTGGAATGCATGATTAGCTTAAATACAATTAATTTAAAAAATGCAGCTGAAGACTTAAAAACTTAAATAAAACTAAAATTGAAACGCAACCAAAACAGTAATATAATAATAACAAAAATAACAAAATTACAAATTAAACTAATGAAAGCTGAAATTATAAAAATTAAAGCCATTAAATGCATTTCTAAAAAAAAAAAAATACAAATAACATTACCGTAAGTTCCAAAACGGCCCGAAATTTAAGTACGGTAAGTGTAAAGTGCTAACAAAGCATCTGCACCTCCAGACATGACCCTGACTACATGAGAAGAGCGGAGGAGAAAGTGTGCAGACAGTGTGTGAAAGAATGCTCGTGGCGAGGACCGATCCAGCGTGACCACTAAAAGCCCGGGATCGGGAGAACTGTCGCTATCAGTTTCTGTTAATTTCCGCTAATAGGCCCCGCAGTCATCCGCTAGCCGGAACTTTGGCCGCGTGTAATGGTAATTAGATTTTCTTTTTGGACCGTTCGCCGAACGCTTGTCAACATCCTGTCACATCCTCGAAAATCCTCGCAGTGACACAGCCTAAAAACCAGTTTTTGGCCGGGCACCAAAGCACCGCTAGGCACCAAGCATCTGGCAAATAAAATAACACGAAATAAAACTAAAAAGAAACAAAAGCGGAGTTCGGTAAGACACGTCCGACAGAAAAAACCTCCTTATTCTGTTGGCCTGATCCAATCAGACAAACGTGAAAAAAAATTCTCCTTGCTTTTTCCGCTAGCGGCTAGTTTTATTTAGCAATTAGTCATTCCCTGATCACATTCCAGAGCCTATCAATGATTAACAAAATGTTGAAGCATAATGGATGGATTCGCCTCGGGGGTCAGAACTTTAAATAATTCAAACCGTCGTTCCAGGGTAAATACAGAAGCACCGCTTATGTATTTATTCATAAAATACAGAAACAAATGCTAATCAAGTGGTCTCATTCTAAAAAGACAGCATCTGTGTTTTCTTTAACAAGAGTTGATCTGCAGCCACTTATGAACGATCCTCAAGGAAATGAGATCTGGTGCATCGATTCTGCCCCGGGTTGCATTTGACTCTGAAATAAACACATGCTTTGGTGTCCAGAGGCGTTTGTTTTGACGAAAACATATTTCAACAGCCTAAAATGGTGTGTGGGAAGTTCGTGCCGTGAAGCATTCAGTCATTTATGAAAAAAGTAATCATCAGTGCAAATAATCCGACTACATTATATTTTTGGGATAGGCAGTGGACCAGTTAACAGTGCTATATATATATATATATATATTTATTTATTTATTTTTATTTTATTTATTTATTTTTATTTGAGTATGATTAATTGTTTGACAGCCCTAAAACACATGCATATATATAAGTACTATAGGCTTCCAGCAACTGTGAACATCCTTTAAAAGTCTTCTTTTGTGTTCAACACAAGAGCAAGTTCACACCGGTTTGAAACAACCTGTCCAATCATTATATCTCTTTAGATATCACATATCAGCCATTAAAAACCCAGTTGAGCGCTATTAAGAACTGCACTGATTGTTTAAGGCCTCGGTGGGACCTTGAGTCACTGATGGTGATTTAAGGCACCGGTTCCACGTGGCGTCGTCTGCCCTAAATGTTGGGGTGTGGGATATTTTAAAGCTGAATGCGTGTGTATGTGCGTTAAGGTGGTTATCATCTTCTTTATTCTCTTCTCCTATACTGACTGTCTCCTCATCTCCTCTGTCACGCCTGGCCAGTCTCCATTCCATTTCCCCAATGGCTCATCCATCGCCCCCTCCGGTGAGTGGCGAGCGAAGCCCGGGGTGATTAACGCAAGAAAGATGGCAGGACTGGCAGCGTAAATCCAAAGAGGTTTCAGGAGGAACACCGCCGCTTGTCTCTACATGAGGAATAGAGAACCGAGCGGGCCAAAACCCTTCCTGGAAGCGTCCTATCCTGCCCTGCACTCTTCGCGCCGTTTGAAAACCGAAGGACGGGCGGTGTACGGAGAAAAAATGTCATGAAAAAGTATGGAAAATTCACTCCACTCCCAAGGGCTTGAGAGTAGAAGCCCATCTGTTGGACATCTGGTCGGAGGAGCCCTTGTGAAAACGAAGTGAGCTAAATTGCATTCACTGTGCACTTGTAGTGTACTTCAAACCTTAGTATTTTAACAAGCTGAACTCGCAGATAATATAATATCAATGAAATGAAAGAGAGTTCACTTTAATGACTTTTTTTGTAATAATGTCAAATGAAAGGTTGGGCTTTAAATCTTCAAAGCACAACGAAAGATGACTAAAACTTAATGAAGTACGCTTAATATGTGTTAAAAAACATACTGAAGTTAGTGCTGTCAACTCAATTAATCACACATATATGCATATATATTCCCCTGTTTCCCGTTAAGTTCCTGTTTTACCTTATTTGTTTTTTCCTGTTCTGGTTTAGTTTAATCGATGAATTACTCCCCACCTGTTTTCAGTTCTCTCTAATTGTGTCCTAGTGTTTACAAGCCATTCTGTTTAGTCCTTTTTGTCCGTCCTTAAAGTATGTTTTGTGTAGAGTAGACTCCTGTTCTGTTTTTAATAAAACTAGCGTTTATCGGAATTCCGTGTTGCACTTCTTTTATGAAGAAACGCTTTATGTTTCAGTAAGTCAATGGATGCCGTCAACTGTTTGGGGTTGAGCAACATCGAGGTAAGTAAACGACAGAATTTGTATTTTCTTTGGAAGAACTGCATGGGTAATATTCCTGTAACAACTTATCTTTTTTTCATAGTCTGCTATGAAAATAGTCTTCATTATCACAACGGAGGCCTTCAACATGCTGATCGGGAAACCATCGCGCTAAAGGTACATTCCACCCCAAAAAAATGATGTATATTTTTTTCTGAAGACTGTATTCCATGGAATTATGATCAAGGGGCGCTAAAGCTTTCAAGCTTCAAGAACACACAAAGCACAGCGGAAGCGTCTTAAAAGCGGTCCATAAGTCTTGCACACTATATTCCAAGCCTTCTGAAGTCATGCAACGGCTTTGAGCGACGGGCAGATTGAAATTTAAGTCAAACAGGCGACTTTAATGATATTTTTATGGTGCTTTTGAGTCCTTTTTGCGGCTCGAAAGCTTCGGTCCCTGTTCATTTTAACCGCATGGAAAAGAGCAGGGAAAACAAAATGTCTCCCTTCGCGTTTTGCTGGAGAAAGAAGAGTCGTGTGGGTTTGTGATGACTTAAGAGGGCGTCAACTGATTTACATTTCCGGGTGAACATACAAGCATCGGTGCCGAGACCCAGTGCAGGAGAAGGTCACAAGGGTCAAAGATGGCCAATCCAATCAGTAGTCGCGCTGCTAACCCATCAACACTAGTCAAGGTAGAGTGAACCATCAAAGACACAGCCCAGCCAGAAAAGGCAATCACAGCCGTCAAGCGGAAAAGATTTGAAAGAGTATTTCTACTTCTGGGTTTGATTTCATGCTTGTATATTGAACCGCCACTCGACTGCTGTTTGAGCTAACCGTCAGGCCCATTTACAGCTCTTTACAATGCTGATTGTTTTTAATACCATCACGCGGGAAAAGGAGAATGTAGGGAAAGAAAAGTGGGAGACGGGGAAGACACTAGTGAGATGTCAAAAAGGGCTTTTAGAGATGGAATATGACAATTCTTTTCATTCTCATCTGCACTGCATGTTCATCAAAGCTATCATCATATGATCATGGTGATTACACTACTGAATAGCGTATTAAGTGAAGCAGAAAGCCTTCAGAATCATCTCCGAAAGAGACAAATGAGTACTCTATTCATTGCCTGATTAGAAATGATAGAAAATTGCTTCACGTGTATCTGTTCTTAATCGTGCTAAATGTTAATGTCTTTTATCGTATTATATTACCAAAGCTGAAAGCGGTAAAATTAACCATTCCCCTTTTTCTTATGTTTTTAGTTAGCCTTCGGATAACAGATTAGCCTACTAGCTTAGCATGCATTGATGCTAATTCATTACGAACAAGAACGTTTCACACTTTTGGACAAAGCATTTAAAAATCAATGATTTTTCAAAAAATGACTGACAACAGCAGCTTCTTAGCCAACTCAATAATCTTAAAATGGCTAAATTCTGTTTGGCTTTATGAAGAGTTTAATTGCACAGATACTGACTTTAAACACCAAAATTCAGCTGATGAACAGGCGAATCAGCTACTTTACAATGGCTGCAATTTATCCAATGCGACCGCAGAGGGAACTGACTATTATATGAAAAGAGAAAAAATTGAGCAACAGCACAAAAATCACAGAAAGACTGTTTCCGCCAATGAGTAAAGGTTATTTTTTGGGTTAAAAGCGTGGGCGGGGTTATCTGCTAGACTAACCAATGGCAGACAAGGGGAGTGTCCAGGAAACCTATTTGAACCGGTCTCTGCAAAGGAAATGATACACCTTTAAGACACACAAATGCAACATTAGCATGTTAGCGTCAAGACCACATGCTTTGAAGATCCTCGCTAATTCAGAGACCCACTGATTCATTATCGGGGGGGTTCCTTCAGAAACCTAAAAATTAGTAACATCGGGTTATTCCGAGAGAGTTACAGGATCAGAACGGTCATACGAGAACATGTGTATGTATAATGTGCTCCTCTAATTCACAGAGTGACTGTTACGAGTGGAATAAATCAGAACGGACAGACACTGATCACAAGCCATTTTCCGAGCACACTCAATACAGGCCTGACTGATGAAAGCACAGATATCATGAGTGGCGGAAAGACAGCGGGAATCTCGCCAATTTGAGAAGAGGAGGGAAAAAAAGAGAAAGCATTGTACTTTAAACAGCTTCCCTAGAAGTAAGACAAATTGGGCAGCGTGGTGCAGTCCGCAGGCTGCGTCTCGACCCGCGCGCTCTCTCTCTCTCTCGATGGAAGAGGCCAGCATCCTCCCAAGCATTAAAGTGGAAAAACCAACTACACTGCAAAAATTTAATGAGAAGACTCGCAACTCCGGCCTAACACTGGCTCACTGACACAACGCTCCTTGGCATGTGGTTATTTTCCCCTTCTCGTCTTTTCTTTCCTCTTTTTGATATGGAAGCAGGGGAAATATCAAGGGGCTGTAACTGGCCTGGCCCTCTCAGTCGTGGCCTAATGCAACACTAATGCGTTGTGTCTGTGAAAATGGGCATTCTGAATACGCGACCGTGCTTCTCTGAAACGCCACTGCATTGGCTCATTTATACGGTCACTGAGAGACCACACACATCCATGCACAAACAAATAATTTGGTGCCGCAATTTCCGAGGCTGATGTGATATATGGAGGGTGTCTAATAGTTAGCCTCACTCCTTTTCTGCCTGTTTTTCCTTTTATTATTTTTTTTAAAGGCGACAAATAGTGTGGGGAGAATTAGAAATACCAAAGGGAATGAACCGACCTACAAAACCATTAAGCTACTATTCCCTGACTGACAAACACCCATCACACGGACAACATCACCCTAAAGGCTGTATCATTACAACCACAGCTCCCAACCTCCAAATTAAGGTTATTTCTCTGTTGAAAGCAGGCCTGGTCATGACAGCGAGCCCATCAAGGGCTCTGGGACGAGATTGGCCTTTTACACTGATCCGGACCGGATTACGAAGTCTAAATCCCAGCCATTACCTTTCAAGAATGAACCGAAAAACTGGCATCAGATTACAAGGGGAGAGTTCTCTTTACAGGCCATTTGGTAGCAGGTAAAGTGGATTTCCCGAAAAAGCGAATTTAAAGGGGTAGGTGTGCAGGTTCATGTTGCTCCAAGCCTGTATAACTCATAATTTCAAAAAAAGAATAAAATAAATGAAAAATTCGATGCTACGAACGTCAATGGGGTCCAAAAAAGAGACATTGAGACTTTCGTTGCCTCAGTGATACAGATTCGGAACACGGGATGTTACTTTATTTACGTATTTGATGTCTGGTGAGATTGAAAAGGAAAAAATAAGGCCTCCTTAAAGTGTGGTTGAAAGGAAAAATTAATTTAAGGAGGTTCGTGTCGGCTGGCGCTACAGTAATAAATGAATATTAGCACTCAGCGCTAGCACTTTACTATGCCGCAAAAGCCTTGATCGATCGCCTTGACAAACAGCAGAAATAATGCTGCGGATAATCTAAAGTAAAAGTCTGCACTGCGTGAAGTTAGCATGCACACGAAACTCGTGTGAAATACCCCCCCGGTGGTCAAACCGTGAAAGTCTGAGCGAAAACGTTGCGTTGTTGAGTCTCGGTTGCGTTACAACATCTGTCTGATTGTTAATATCGCAACACCCGCTGCGGCTCATCACGTTGTACTTCATTTCTCTCTCATTAATCCATCCATCACTTGCTCGATACAATGAAACATAAACACGTTCCATTGTTTTGTTTCGGATCGCATGAATTTAATATCATCTTTGCCTTTTTAGATGTGTGTTGGTCTTTACGCGTTAGCCTGGGGTCTTCGTTGAGAGGAGGAAGAACTGGCATTTAAATTGGAGAAGGCCAGCAGCCGTTATACGTTATTAATGGAGAGACTTTTACGTTTGTTACTCCATACTCTGCTAATTACGACCTTAGAGAGGAGGACTGGGGTAAGCAGGAGAACGAGGCGCTGGAGGGGGGCCGGGTTATGTGCAAGGAGAATTAGCGCTTAAGTCTCCCAGAGGCTCAAAGGTTTCTTTCGTCTCCTGGCAAACCGCTCCAACCCCGTTCCTGTGCCAAATGAAAATCTCTTTCAGAACCCCCAGCCTGGGCGAGGGAGAGAGTCAGAAACAGAGAAAGAGCGAGAAATAAAAGAGTGGCAAAAGCAAACATGAAGAAAATCTGAGAGACAGTGAAGCCAAAGTACACAGCTTTGGTCTCCCGCCTGCAACCGCTACAACTTTCAATGAGGCGAACCGTTATCGCTACCGAATTCGCATCAGGCTAGCATTTCAAAAAGCGTCGCTGTCGCTGTGCATCGCGGTGATGCCGTGACAATCGGTGCTGCAGAATTTGGCTTTCCAAAGACCGTTTAACAAAGCGGCGCGCGGCGGAACAAACGAACGAGTAAACAAAATGAACTTGAACGAAACCAATGCAGCCCACATGTCTCTACAACGCCAATATTTATCGAACCGTACAGGATTGGGAGCCCGGCATCAAAACGTTGTTATCACAATTCATATTTTGGCCGGATTTACAGTAACACCCTCCTTTTCTTTGTAGCACTCTGTACTGTAAATAACTGAAAACTTTTAAAGTTAAACATTACAATTAAATTACACAAATACTAAAAAGTATATATGCTCACCAGTGTTGTTTTAGTATCACTGTGACACTATTAGAGTTTTAGTTTTATTTTGTATGTTTTCATTTTAAAATTTTAGTAATTTGTTTACAGTACAGTCTGCATAGTTAATATAAGTTTTTTGGTATTTTAACCCATTAGTTTACACTAAATAATACTTTTCACTTAAAAGATTTTGCTATATATATATTTGAGCTTCGGTTTTTGTTTTAGGGTATGTTTCAGCAACGGCAATGCACTAAAAATATTTGCATTCATCTTCCTTCGCTTATTTAAAATGATTCATATTTTAATGTACAGACAGCTATTTTAAAATGATCTCCGTCACACGGATCAACGGAAACTACTAAAAATTGCATTATGCACGCCAGGCCAGTAGGTGGCGATGTCACTATCGCCATGCATCTGTGCGCATATCTAGAAACGTAACATGTAATACTTATGCACGATAACGGAATCGTTAAAATACAACCGCGCAACTTTAAAATCCAGGTTTTCTGGACCCCAATACGTTGTGTCGTATAAATATATAAAATACATTTTAAACACTGCTACATTTAGTCGTGTCATGTAATTCCCCCCGTAGGATGTACACTGTTTGATTGTTTATTACACTGTTATAACATGTAACATAGATGCATGTTACAATTTCTTTAAAAGCATGCATAAACTACTACTGTAGTTAAAGTATCACTTTTAACTTTCTGTTTCCATGGTAATAACTTATATATATATATAAATATATATAACATTATATGACTGGTGTTGAAGTATAAGAACATTTCCAAGTAGAACGTGTGATTCCTTGCACGCTGTGTTCATTATCTGCATTTATTTTTGTCTTTAATACAGGATTTGCCAGCATGCTTCATGAATGTCCACTTCATTTGGTGGTTAGCACATACTGTGAGCTGCGGTTGCCAGTGGAGATGAGGAGAAAATGTACCAGCATGAGAACAGACACATATACGCTCTTTCACACACACAGACACGTCTGCCTTCACCAAGACTATCAAGGTAAACCACGGATGAGTCCTTCACTCAAGAGCCCTAATACTCCTTGAGATCCATTCATAACATCTAGCACAAAAACAACAACAAGAGAAAGAAACGGTGTGAGATAAATGTGAAATATGAATAAAGCTTGTTGACTTTATCACTTAAACTGAAAAATTAATTGCAAGATGTCAAGACTTAAGACCAGATGTGTTTTTTTGCGATGAGATGCGTTTACCACATCAACGAATCATGTGATTGTAATATAAACGAAAATCCAGATATTTATCAAAACAAATATTTCGGTCGATATTTGAATACACGGATAGTATTAAATAAATGAACAAAATATATTTTGCTGTCTCAAAAACCAAATCGCCGATGAAGTTGTTACAGTAGACAGCATCCGAATGGAACATCTCCTCTTATTTCCTCTACGCCGCTGGTCCTAATCACACAGCTTTTAGTCCGGATATCAACGCAGCGCACACTGAGCGCACACGCTAACCCCACGGCAGCCTGACATCGCCCCACGCGTTCACCCGTCCGCGCGGGCCCTATCTTTTAATCAATCTATTAGAGGAGCCGGGCAACGATGACAGGCTCTGTGACTGATAAAGTGACCTGGCGAACATTACAGCAGTTTTGGTCACCCAGCTGGACAGATAACGGCCCGAGCGGAGAGAGATGATGATGATGATAACGTCGTTACGGGGGCCGCTTGGTGCATCCAGTCCGGCCCCAAATGTCAGCTCCAGCTATCTCACTCCCGAGACTCCGCCCCCCCCTCCCCCCGTCTTAAGTGCCCGTCGTTTCCGAAACGGACATTTAGCAAATTATCCTTTTCTATTAGACGCAGAAATGGCTCTTCGCCCACATAAAAGGAAATCGGAAAGGCAGGAAGTCTGACGCCTCTTAAGAGATTTGAATTATCGCCGCGCTCTCCGGTGCGCGGACCGCTATTTGTCATGCGACAGAAATAACCGTCTTTTCCTAGGTATCGCCGTTTTGGGGGCGAATCCTCTGCATTCCGCGTGGCAGGTCAGAAAAAGATTTACACGCCGTGCACTTTTTTTTTTTGGAGCCGGTTTCAACACAGTTCAGCTTGATGGCTTTAAATTACCAGGTAGAAACCGTGCTAGAATTTGCTCTCCCGTACTAGTCATCCATTCATCGCTCCAACGGCTACATCAACCGGACTGTAGAGAGATGAGAGTTGCCCGGGGCCAACAGACGCCCCGCCGAGAGATCCTTCCCTCCCTCTCGCTTCCTCTCTTGCACCGTCAGCAAACTGGCCATTACCGGAGACTCAAGTGTGCCGACACTTGTTTCCCACTGGCATGACAGAAATAAATAAAGTTGCGCCGCTCTCCTTTTTTCAAGCGTATGGCACTGTTGCAGCGGGGCGGACGATACAGAGCTCGCTTGTCTTTCCGCAGCAGTGGTTCTGCTAAGAACAGGTCTATCAGACACAGACAAGTGAACAAATGTCACCGAGCTTAAAAATACCAGTGTCCGTGAAAAAAAAAACAGAGAGGGCAGGAGGACCGACGGGAAGCAAATGGAACGCATTAAAGTTGTCTTTTGTTCTACGGTAGCTTGATTTCTCCGACTCTCCAAGTGGAAGCGTGCGCCTTTCTCTTGGAGAAATCGACGGAGACGGAGATGGACGGAAATGCATATCGTGACAGACGCGAGAGAGAGAGAGAGAGAAGGGGGCGCAAACAGAAAAACAGACAGAAGAGATTGTCAATAATGTCCACAACCTTGAGTCAGGCATTTGCCCTTTGGTGACAACGTGTTATTCATGGAACATTCATCACGGGCCTGATGAAATCTCTGGGCTGTTTGAGATGCAGAAACTTAGACGCTTTATCTCGCTGTCAGCGCTCAAGTGCTCGCCCCAATGTCCGCCGAGACCCTGAGAGCCCTGCTCTTGTTGCTTTAGATCACACAGAATGCGAGATGAAAACTAGTGGCGAAAGAGAACAACAGAAACACCAGCGGCCCGGTGTCAGGAGAGAATTTACAGGGAAGCCACGAAGTAGTACGCTGCGTTAATTAGTTTACCCCCCGTAAACGTGATCGATTGCGAACAAAGCGACGTTTTATTACACAATAACGAAGTCGAAACCGGCGAGCCGCCCCGGAAGTAGGTCGGCTATAGCGGAAATTGTAGTTTTGAGAACAATCCGATGGCGAGGCGAGAGATAAACGCAACGCGTACGTGGTATTATGATGAGATTTCCGAACACATGGTAGCTTTGCACTGACGCATGCGATACACAGCGCAGATGCAATCTGCAAACCGTGCTATTTTTCATTCGCATGGAGCGGTGAAGTTCTTAAGCTCGTCTCGTTTATGAATATGGCTTTCTTGTCACTTGTGTCACATTCGGCCGGCCGTGTAGACGGGGCGGTTTGGTCAGAAGAGCACAAACGGTCCTTCTCGCTCGTTGTCTTTCCATGATCTCCGATTCGAAGACCTGAGAATGTCATACTCTCTGGAATCACACGTTAGACTTGACGCCTCCAGCGTTACATAAAATCTCATGCAAATATGCAGAGCTTATCAGTCTCCTCGTGGTTGAGATGGCTCGTGCATCTCAGGCTCTCCTCCTTTTCTGGCCGCTGTCTGCCAGCACGGCAAACCCGAAGAGCCTGAGAGATCCTCACCTATCGCTCACACACGCTCAAGGTCATCCTAAACCAGATGCCGTCAAGCATACGTGCATATGAGGCAGTTTTCCAAAACCCGGACGAGCCCCCAAAAATCCGAAAAAAAAAAAACTGCTAGCGTGAAGCGAGTTATTATGGAAATTCGTAGTAGATGTTGCCTCCCTGCTCCTCCGATCCTTTTGAACTTCGGGTTTGAGTCATCAATACATAACCGAATTATTGACAGTTAAAGCGATTTTTTGTAACTGACCCCAAATCTATGCTGCTCCTTAGCTCTGTTGAGCGCCACATGCATATCTTCTATGCAGAATGACCAAAAAATAGTACAGGTTCATTTTGTCCGTTACCTGATACACCTAAATATTGTTTTATTTATGACTTTTAGCATAATAATAATAATAATAATAATAATTAAAAATAATATAAAATCAAGAACATGCAATAATAACTATATAATAATAACAACAATAATAATAATGATAATAATAATAATTATTATTATTATTATTATAAGAAAAATATTTTAGGTTATTATAAGTAATATTATTTTATTATGCATTATATAATAATAACAGTAATTGTAATGGAAGCAGTTTTTGGACTGTCAAGTTTGAAATGCTATGCAATGCTCGGTTTAAAAAAAAAAGGAATGGATGCAACAACAAAAATTATGCAAACGATCATTTCAAAATGAAGCATTTTACTTGGAAACAGCGCAGTTTCTTGAACACGATGTTAAGAGTCCCATCAAATGGTGCCACCCGATTTTAAAGAACCGATAACAAATGCGAATCTGTATAAAAATACCGGCCGTGCCAATTATCGATATATCCGTGATACTGCATATGCACATATATCCTAGAATGTCTGAAAGAGAAAGCGCCTGAATGGCGTTAGAAAAGTAAGGAATGAAATGATGCTAAGTTTTAGTTAAACTAACGATGACTTAACTCCGCTGAGCGTTCTAATTATTCAAAGTGCTCACATCAGGAACGCCTGCCGAAAGACATCGTTCCGATGCCTTTCTAATAACGGTGTTTAGAAGTAACGGGTACGCGCGCGGATATAACAGCACACCGGAATATTAACAGACATCGTTACGAACGTAACGCGTACCTATTCCACGTTTTACAACCGCGGGGGGGAAAAAAATCTCCAATGCAAAAACCCTCGCTTGGTTTTAACCGCGAACGTGGGTCGTTTCCAAATCACGCAGCCGATGCAATAGGTCGCGGTTCTTGACGGAGCGGTTCGAGACGTCGTTTTTATCCACCTCGGGTCCAACTTACCGGGATGACAGTGCGCCCAGCGGAGCACGAGCGAGGAGAAAAGCAGAGGCGGAATCCACCAGCAGCAGCGGCGCGGTCGCAGTAGCCTCCGCATGTCACACCGTATACATGGAGATCTGGAATAAGGCAACTGTTGACAGAGTTATCCTCCTGGCGAACAAAAAAACTCCCACAAACAAGCGCGGGGACGCTCTTCAACGCGTTTCGGTCGCCTCCTTTACGAAGTCCTTTGGAGAGGTTTTTTCTTTTCTTTTGAAGTTCGACCGAGCCAGAGGAAAGAGTTTTTTCTTCTTCTTCTTTTCTCTCGCTCTCTTTCTCTCTCTCTCTCGCTCTCTCTCTCTCTCTTTCAGACGGCCGAGCTTGTAGTCCAGAAGAGAAGCATGTCAAGGGAACGGTGGATTAAGAGAGAGATGTTAGAGGAGCGGTAGTCCATGCATCAGGCTGAAAACACAGAGACAGGAGTTGGAGCGGCTCTGGAAGCTTTCCATTCCGCCATCCAGGAAGTAGCGCATGAGCTGAAGTCTGGCAGAGACTTTAAAACAGGCTTGGGAGAGAGAGAGAGAGAGAGAGAGACGGAGTGAGGAGAGAGCGAGTGAGAGAGAGGGAGGGATAGAGAGAGAGAGAGAGAGAGAGAGAGATCCGCCGGATCCTAGCGCCGAGCGCGTACCGGAGCCGCCGCCGCTGTCAGTGTGTGATGGACGCACAAAGGCGCTCTCCTTCTCGCGCTCTCGCCTTCATCAGGGATAAAAACAAACACTTCAGATAACATCTGTAATAAAACCACTGCGTGCGAGCTCTGTGTCTTGAATTAGCAGCGGGATCTTTTACACGGAGGAGAGTGTTGTATGATTCAAAATAGTTTCACGAAAAAAAAAAAAAAAAAAAAAAAATAAATATATATATATATATATATATATATATATATATATATATATATATATATATATATATATATATTGCTAGAGTCTTCAGTGTCACATAATATTTCAGTATATATATATATATATATATATATATATATATATATATATATATATATATATAAACTGCTGCTTCATATTTATTTAGAAAGTAGGATGTACTACTGTTCAGATGTGTTCAAAAAGCACTTTTATTCAGAAGGTTCATTAATCAAAAGTGACATATATAATTATATAAAGATTATATAATTTTTTTTTAACTTGCAAACCTCCAAAAAAAAGAATCAACGTTTTAGACTTTGATCATAACAAGAATCAGTATTAATTAGCTTATTAGAGTGGTTTTTAAAGTAACACGGGTTAACGATGTCGAAAACTCAACATCAGCTAAATAAATAATTCAATAAATAAAAGTATGGGTCATCACACACGTGAGCACACCTGCGCGCATTCCGCGGTGCATGTTTTAAAATAAATTGAAACATTTTAACATATGAAATCTACACTGTACGCACTAATATAACTACACCTCGTTTTTCACGTGTACGACAGAAACAATAGAGAAAAACATTGCAACTCGGAGTAAGTGAAAGATGAGTGTGCAGTCACATGTGAGTCGGTGAGGATGTTAAAATGCTCAGTGCACACACACACACACACACACACACACACAGAGAGAAGAGAGCATTACCACAGGTGGAGGTTTGCCTACTCATCCACCTACTGTATGTTTAGCCTACTCGCACACGTAGTAAGACCTCGGAGAACAATAGCAGCAAGAGGCAGAGAGTGGGTTCGGACAGGGGTTCGAGAGCTGAGCATTTCTACGTTGTGCATGCTTACATAAAATATGAGCAAAAAGCGATTTGTGCGCCGCAAAGTTAGTTTTACGGTTAAATACCGTAATTCGATCGAACGTAAAACTGATATTACGTTAACATACCAAGCTTTTTAAGTACCCAAATCGTTTTTTTTACCTATGAGATAACGGCGATTGAGAAAGTCACGTGATGAACCAAAGCCAGCTTTTAAATCATTCACGCCGAACACTAACCATCATCATGAGACTCGTTAAACTGAAATATGCAATAAACATTAATTTAACGACATTAGATGTGACGTAAAACCCCCTAAAAACATTTATTTCAAAGAGAAAAACATCGAATTCGGTTCGAATTCTCTGTAAATGATCCACACGTTTACCATTAAACATTTAACAGGCATTTTCGCAGTTTTTCGCCGTTAAAATCAAGGTCATTTTTTTACATTGTAGTTATTATTTGGAGCCCATGCTGCATGTGAAAAGTTTTTCAGTGTTGTAAGTTGCCTTTTGCAAAGAGAATAGACAATACGTTGCATGCTGTTGCCTACATTCAATAGATTACCTCGCTGAAAAGAGTCTCACTTCTTTTGTGAACAATATATATAAAAAAATACGGTATATGAACCATTCACAAGCTTAACCCTGTTCTTATTCTCAGCATTGTTTTTTTTTAATTGGATTTTCTAAACAAAGACATAGAGCAGCTGTCTATTTTATAGCATTTATTTCATTAAATACCATTCATGTGTGTTTTATATTTTAGTCATTTTTGTCCTTACGCTATTGTTACGTTCCGCCCCAACCATTCAGTCCTACCTCTTTTTTTTATTGAAAAGTGATACATTTATCAGTAATACCAATACGGTAGGATACGGCATTAAAAAAGCTCCTTCTTAAACCAAAGTGTGCCGTCAGAAAAGAACAGAAGAGATTTTTATTGGCTTTATTGGCATTTTTATTGGATTTTTATTGGATTGCTCTTCTTAAAAACTCGACATGGCAGCTCTTGACATTGGACAGACGTTATATAAGAACAATAAGAAAGAAGTACTAAGCTGTTCCTGATTAATTAATTACAAACATAGAGATGCAAACTGTTACAATCTGAGCAAACGAAGTGATTTATTATATGCATATGTATATTTAAATATAATTTTACGCAAACCCTGACTGTCCCTCACATCATTTCCTCTACGGACAACCATTTTGTCCGCGATCCTTTTTGTTAAAATCCTATATTCGGAGGCAACGGCATCGAATATGCTTAACATGAAATATGATGCGTGTATGAAAGGTGTTATCATTTGACAGCACAAATTCAAGGACTTTCCTTCATATAGTGGACTAGCGCAGCTTCGAAAGGCTCTAAGTGATCCAAACCGGAAATATGGGTCATTTTTTTTCGCAAAATGGGGAAAAATGTTACAATAAGGTGTCATATGTAAACATCGGTTAACGTATAAACTAACTTGAACATACAGTGAACATTTGTTGACACTGGTTCATGAAAATACAATGTTTTGGTCAGCCAATCGTGTTAGCGCACAGCGCTAATGCTAACAAACCCAACTCCATGCTAACAAACCCAATGCTGAAATTGGCGTGAACTAAGATAGATAAATGCTGTAGAAGCATTGTTCACTCTTAAGTAATGTTAGCTAGTTGAACCTTATTGTAAAGTGTTACCGTAAATTGAAATTGATATACTTTTTAACCACAAACGCTCGTCTTTCAGTAGCTAGACCTCGCATGTGTGACGTAGTGCCGAACCAGTTTACAAACCGAACGTAGAAAGAAAGTACAACTCCCTTTACAAAAAAAAAAGATGTTGGATGCTTTTGAAGTCGCAGGAGGACTTCTGAACCTCTCTGAACCTAAGAACATAGGCGAAGAACTAAGCGCACGTGACTTTTCCAATACGATTATGCACACACGGATCTACGTTTTCTTTAAAAAAATGGCTAATTGTCTCACTAGAGCTCTTTAAAACTGCACTGAATTTGGAAATTCAACCCAATGGTCAACATTGAATTCCATTACGTGGAGAACATTATCGTAATATTATCCTTTGAGATTGAAGAAAGAAAGAGATGAACATCTTGTAGGAAACAGATGAGTAAATGATATATATATCAACATGACTTTTTCGTCTTGTTGTTTAAAATGAGTCTCTCGTATTAAATTGGGATCTTCCAGAAATTCGTTAAATGGATTTATTCCCATATTAAGGAAGAATGTGGCTTCAGCATCTTTTATTATTATTATTATTATTGTATCTGTATTATTATTACTATAGCTACGGCTTCCAGGAATCCACATAAACTCTGACATATACTTGATGTCGGAGCCACTTGAATTAATATATTAATTTTAACAAAAGAACGGCGAGCTAATGGCTGCCGGTAGGAGGGGAAATAACAGCTGCCAATGAGAGTGCAGTTTTATGATAAGTCATTCTGTCGTATCCAGATGTTGCCCCATTTATCCAGCATCTGCATGACAGTAAATCAATATCCCACTCGATACGGAGCGAGCAACAGACAAACCCTAAATATGCCATTCGTGCCATTTTTTACTGTAGTCCGACTCTTAATGTCATACGCGGTATAACAATAACTCTGTCCTTCGCTTTACTGAAATTTATTACTCATAGCTATAAAAGGCCTCATAAACTTTGCAGCTGCCAGCACACTATCTTTGACTCTTTTTAGATTAGCGCAAAATGTCTTCGGTGGCTAAGTTTAACTAAGTGTTTAATTAATAGTCATGTAATGTTCCTTAGGGAGGTTTCCCCCCGATTTTAAAGCTAAATCAGCTGTCTATTCTAATTAAGTCAGCTAATCAATTTCTCTGCAATAATCAATCGGTTCACTGCATATGGGAAACCTAATGACTTCTGGGATACTAGAAGTAGCCTATGGATGTCTAAGCTTGATGTTTATAGTGACATCCTAGGAACTCAAGACCCGAACTGTAACACTGGTTTAATCAATCAATAATAAGACACATAGAGTGAATTATGAGCATCACCATCCTCAGGTAAACAAAATAAATACATGTATAATAACATATCTTTACTATGTTTTAATGCGAGATATGGTCATTCTTCTAATTATTACATTCCACTCTATTTTAGTCTATTTAATGACTATATATGTAGCCTATATAATACAGCGCAAAATAAAACAAAATACAAAAAGTATATGACTAATAACAAGCAATTGTGCTTCGAACGTCCTGAATGTGTTTGACAGCAACAACAAAACGATGGGAAATGTAGTTTTTTGGAGCATCAGGCTGCGCTCTCGTGGTAGTTTAAAGAACTACGTTTCCCAGAATCCCCCTCACAGTCAGCGTCTCGTCCTCGACACGGAAGGTGAGCGCATGTGTTTTGTGTGGACAGTGTGAGGTGTCATTTGGGTGCTGCGTTCACGGTCTCTTTAAATTCGCGTTTAATAATACGCAAGTGGTGTTTATGTAAATGTATCGAGGTGATAGATGGTTAATGTCACGAATTATGTCAGCGCGTCAGGCGAATGTAAACATATTACTCTTTATTTTGTGACAGCGTCATGCAAATCGGTACTTGCATGTGATGCTCGGAAAATATGTCTTGCTCAGCAGTATGCGAGGCAGCGAGTTTAATGAAAATAAAAGCATAAATTTAGACATGCCAAGGCTAGAACGAAAAACCTGGTTAAATGTTGAAATGTCACTGTATTATTTTTCACTATTAAAGGCCTTTGTGTAGAAAGATATGCTTTTATCAAACCAAAATATTCATAATTTGTGTCAAATGTTATTTATTTTATATTGTAATGGGCCTATGTAATTACTTTAGAATTATTAGAAATTAGTATTATTACTAAGTATATTACCTGATTGGTATTTAGGCTTGATGTTTGTTCCAGCAGTTTTTGACCGATGAATTCCAGTGACCTTCCGATATGTAATTTACTCGATAAGAAAATTCAAATGAATTCGCTAATGAGTCATTCAGACCGATTTGTGAATCATTCATTTAAAAGAGTAAGAACACCGACCAATCAGAGACGCTGTTGGTTGCAAGCTAATTTTACTTTGCGCACGCAACAGATAAAATACGTTTCACACGAGAGCATAAAGAGAAAAATGGATTCATTATAGGAATTTCCATAAATTTCAGCATGCTGTTAATCATTCTCGCTCTTATTGCAATGACTTTGCCCACTTTTAAAAAACAGTTTTAAGATTTCCTGCTAAACCTCATCACCCTGGCTCACGAAGCTCTAGCTGTCGCCTGCTTTTGATCGACTGTTAAATGAAATGTATATTTTGTACCCTACTTGATAGTAATTAATAGTACCCTACTTTATATGTAAAGTCAATAAAGGCCTTATTGTGACGGTTTTCTGATAAACAGGGGGCCAAAAGTTAGAGAGTTTAGGTGTGAGAGTGGGAGCAGAAGGTGGAACCGGGTGTCCAGCTGCATTTTTCATTAGACTAACTTGATTAAATGTATTTTAATTACCTCTATCTCAGCGGTGCGGTTGAGAGATGTCACATGGCTCCTCCTTTTAATGTCTGCCATCTGTCTAGACGCCCTGAGAATATAAAGAGAGAAATGGACCCCAAAATCTCTGTCTCTCACCTCATTTAATACTCTCATGCCCACTCATGAGCAGTTCCTCCAGAAACCGTTTTTACCGATATTGAGTTTTCGGGCCAAAATACTATCCGATCCAGTTGATATCTTGGCATCGGTGAAAAATGTCTGGATATTTGCATTCTGCGGTAACTGCGGCCCTCTTATGCCGAAACCCTTAGAGATCCTTTTCAGCTGAAGATCGGTCTCGGCGTCCGGGCTCGCGCTAATGCAAATGAGTAGATTAAGTGAATAAAGTGGTGAAATGTGGCCTCAGTGCTCTTTGACTCTCTCTCGGAAGCGGTACGTGGAGATTTGCAGACAGATATGTATAATGCAGGAGAGCGGCCATCAATTATGCACCTTTCATTCATGCCACAGCAATACCTAATTGATTTGATTCTGTTTGCTTCATGTATAATTGAACAGATCATGTGTGTGGCTTTCAGACACTGGATGTCGGTGACGGGTAGGCTTTGGTGAGGCAGCTTTGAGATGGGACCGATACCTTAGTCATGATTGCTTTTGGTCTGTCGCTGGTCCAAGCTGAAAGAAGTTGAGACGAAAGTATATGACCCCCATTTGCTTCTGGCATGGGCAATTGTGTTGTTACAAGCATTCAGGACAGTTTCTAACCATATGGTTCAGGTACAAAAAGCAATAAAGTCATATATTGTGATTTATATAGACATAGACTTAAAAACTACTCTTTACAAAGTACTTTAGTATTATTTTTTCTTTTTTTGTACCCAGTATGAGACGATGTGAGCATTATGGAGCAGGTTAACCCTCACACCGATGTACAGTAATGTCTGTTTCAGTAAGAACCAGGAAGTCCTTTAGAAGAACAAATGC
This sequence comes from Puntigrus tetrazona, assembly GCF_018831695.1. NCBI lineage: Eukaryota > Metazoa > Chordata > Actinopteri > Cypriniformes > Cyprinidae > Puntigrus > Puntigrus tetrazona. The sequence goes on from NC_056709.1 coordinate 2,182,589, forward strand.
ATCAGATATAGCTATAGCTGAATAACATGCGGATAGAGACGCTTTGATTGATGAAACGTGGAAAACGATAAACACACAATTGCGAGTCAACCCTAATTGACATAGCTTGTATCACAGTATACACCTTTTTTAAAACATTTTCTGTCACGATGTAATAAGAAGCAACATGAGACCACAGAAGATAACTGTTTAAAACATGACTGATGATTTCGGAGCAAAACGTGATATTAGTCATGTTTGACGCTATTAATCAAACTTGATTCTTGATTTAAAATCGCATTGAAAGTTTAGATTGTTTTAATAACCCATAGGCTTGGGAATCCAAAATCTATTCCAATTTTGGAGTAAGACGCTGAAGTTCAGGAATCATCTCGCTGTTATAAAATAAAAAGCTCTGCCTTGGTTGATGTTAGCTAACAACACAGTGTTACCCTTGTAACAAAGATTATTCACTAAATGTCACACAAAAAATGAGGAGGGATCTGTCACCACCAATCTTATTATATTTACATTCCCAAAAGACATACAGTTTGAAACCGCACAACAATAATCATGACCATATCTCAGAGCAGCAGTCACATTTGAAAGAAAAACATTTGAATGTCCACACAACAATGAAGCTCAACGTTACTGCACATGTCCTCAGTCCATCAAGGCATAGATGTTAAAAAGGATAAATCCAAGTCCATCCAGTAAACTTTATCCAAAGGGAATAGCAATCCTCAAAAAGTACTCTGATGAAAATCCCAATATTGAAGAGAAGGATCCGTGACCAGGGTAGATGATCCCATAATCAGACAGACACAAAACCCCTATAAAACAAAACCAAACAAGCAAGCAAGCGGTTCAGCAAACAAAACACACTTCTTCCTAACAAACCTCTTAAAACAAGAAAACTTCCAAGAAAGAAATAAATTAACTCGCATTGAGATGTAGAACAAAATGTTCCTCAACAAGGGTTTCCAAATAAAAGCATAGAGAGAGCAAACACCCTCAGCTTCCATGTGCTCCTCATTTAAACTTCCCCATTCCTTTTATTCTCTGGCCTAGAGACCTTACACAGTAATAGCTCCCAGTGCCCTCTAATGGCAGGGAGTAAAATAACACCTTTCATTCACCACAGAAAGCAAGTAACAGTTTTCTAGATCTGGTACACACCCCCCCTTTCAGAAGAAGGCCTAACCTGGCCGTAGAATCGTTTCAATTTTTCTACATGGTAAGTTTCAACTTGTTTGGGATCAGTTAACAACTCAACTCTATAATTCACATTATTGAGCTGCTTTACAATTCTGGCAGGCCCTTGCCACTTGGGAGCCAACTTAGCCATAAATGAGTCCCCTGCACGAGACAACGGGTGAGCACGTACCCAGACAAGTTCCCCTTCTTGGAAAGTTTCTTGCCGCCTTTTCCGATTGTAATATTTTTGTTGTCTACTTTGGGCTCTTGTGACGTTCTCTTTCACTCGCTCTAGAAGAGCTTGCTGCCGTTCAATCATGCCATAGGCAGATTGGTCAGGATCAGGTGCACGATTCTGGAATTGTTCAAGGGGCCCCTTCAGCTTGCGTCCCAGTGCAATTTCCGCAGGGGTATAGCGTGTACTCTCCTGCCAAGATGAGTTAATTGCAAATCTGAATTCATGGATCCACTGGTCCCAGTTCCGATGATTGTCCTTGACATATGAGGCTATCATGATCTTGAGAGTTCTATTCACCCTTTCAGTTAGATTAGTCTGCGGATGGTAAGCAGTGGTGAGTTTTTGAATAGCACCCCATTGCCGGCAAGTGGCATTTAGAAGTTGCGAGGTAAACTGCGGCCCTCGGTCTGATACCAAATAAGTAGGAACCCCCCATCGAGTGAAGATCTCTTTGATGAGGATGTTAGTTATCAGAGGTGTTTTAGCTGATCGTAGAGGGAATACCTCAACCCATTTGCTACAGTAATCCACAGTCACAAGCAAATACTCATTTAACCTCATGCTCCTCGGAAATGGTCCCATAAGATCCACACCAATCATATATCCAGGTTCCTTCACAGGAGTAGACTGAAGTGTCCCAGAAAGTTTGGATATACGTGGTTTGTATTGCTGACAAACTTGGCACTGTTTGCAGTGATCCCATACATCTCGTTGAATCTCTGGCCAATACACTACATTGAGAAGCCGACGCAGTGTCTTCATGCGTCCTAGATGCCCACTCAAAGGATTATCGTGAGCAAACTGAAGAAATTGTGGCCGAAGATCCTTAGGGACGATCACCTGCAAAGTATGACCCTTCTGGCCATCAGGAACACATCTGAACAGAAAGGTATTCTGCACAACATAGTGAATACGCTGGGGGTCGAAGGGGTCTTGCTTTGCTTCATCCCATAAAGGTTGCAAAGACGGATCACTTTTCTTCGTCCAAGTTCTTCCCAGTTGATTGGCAAATCTCCACTTTCATCCTTTGCATTACATACTGCTACACTTCCAAATGGCACTTCTTCAGGCATTACACGAGACAGTGAATCAGGTACAACATTACACCTCCCTTTACGGTATTTCACTGTAAATTCAAACCCCTGTAGTCGTATGGCCCACCTAGTAAGTCTGGATGTCGGGCGAGGATGGTTAAATACCCAAGTGAGAGCAGCGTGATCTGTAATAATCTCAAAGGATCTCCCTTCTAAGTATTGTCGCCACTTCTCAACTGCCCAGACCACGGCAAGGCACTCCTTCTCCGAGACAGCATATGATTTTTCTGCTCCTTGTAGCAATCTGGAGGCATAGGCAATAACGTGTTCTCCCTTCTCTGATTCTTGAGTCAGTACTGCACCAAGTCCAATATCGCTTGCATCAGTCTGCACTTTGAACGACTTATTTGTATCTGGTGGCATTAATACAGGGGCCTTTTGTAGGGCATCCTTCAAGTCTTCCAGGGAATGCTGGCATGCTTTGGACCAATTCCATGGTACATCCTTTTTCTTAAGTGCATGAAGAGGAGCAGCACGTTCTGAAAAGTGTGGGATAAAACGATGATACCATCCTGCAAGTCCCAGAAATCGCTCCACTTCCTTCACATTTCTGGGCACAGGAAAATTCTTAACAGCATCCACTTTGGAATCTTCTGTCTTAATTCCTTCCTCCGAAATGACACGTCCCAGGAAAGTCAATGATTTCCTCACAAATTTGCACTTCTTAAGATTAAGTGTCAAGCCAGCGGATTCTAGTGCAGCAAAAACCTTATTCAAATCTTGGAAGTGTTGCTGAATTCCTCTGGAGTATATCACAATGTCGTCTATGTACACAAAACAACAGTTGCCTATAATATCTTGCAGAACTTTGTTCATCAGCCTCTGGAATGTTGCACCTGCATTGGATACTGCTCTCATCCATTGCCATTTGCCAATATCCACTCCTCAGATCCAGGGTACTGAAGACTGTAGCTCCATAGACAGACTCTAATATATCTTGTATCTGAGGCATGGGAAAGCCATCCAGTGGGGTTTTAGCATTCAGTGCTCGATAATCGACACAGAAACGCATACCTCCATCTTTCTTGGATACTAGCACTACTGGAGCTGCCCACGGAGATGTAGATGGCCTAATTATACCCTTACTCAGCATTGCTCTGACTTCCTCATCAATAAAGTTATGCTTGTTGACAGGGACAGAATAAGCTCTTCTGCGCACTGGAATGGAATCACTTGTTATAATCTGATGCTTAATCACTGAGGTTTGACCCAATACATCGGTGCAAACAGTTGGCCAATTCAACAGCAATTCTTCCAAATGATACTTCTCCGTCTGGGAGACATCAGCAAGACCCACCAAATCCTTTACTGCAGATATGGTATCACTGGACGCTTGCATTAACGGCAGTGCACAATGTACATTAACTGAAGATGGTTGGTCATAGCAAGAGAAAGGATGTAACATCTCCTTTTGTCTAGGCGAAGAATAGGTGGAGGTGTCAAAATCCAGCTTCACTCTACTTATCACAAGGAACTCAAGGCCTAAGATGAGCGGGAATGCCAAGTCTTCATCCCTCATAACAAATAGACGCAAAGGGTTTGTGCACTCTTGCAAAGTACAGTCCCATGTCACTTCACCTAAAGCCCTCTGGATATGGCCATTCGCAAGTGCAAACGTCTGTCCTCGACTGGACTGCCATGACTCTGCTCCATCCTTCCATTTCCTCCACAATGACTCCTGAATCAATGAGTAAGAACTGCCTGTGTCCACAATGGCTTCACAAGATTGATTACACAGAATTATATTCAAAGTCAGGAGTTTTACATTCCCTCTGGTTACTAACGCCATGCTGTGGCCTCCAGGCTTACCTCTGCAGGACTTATCCTGGACCATCTTTTTGAAGTTCTTCTCTGCTTGACGTTGCTTCCAGAAGGCCCTTTCCTCAGCAATATCTCGTTCCACCAATGCCCCTGTGCGCACCAGGTCATCAAACGTATTTACTGTTCCTCTCAAGATACTTGCAAGTCTGGGATTACAGTTTCTCAAGGTAGCCTGCAAAATCTCCTTCTCTGTCATTGCCGGTTTAAGTCTGAGACACAAGGCTCGATACTGAAAAGCAAATGTTCAAAGATCTTCATCGATTCCTTGTTTTCTCTCCCTTATCCTCCTTTCCACTTTCACCTCATGATCATCAGGCAGAAATGATCGCAAAAAGGCAGACTTGAATTGACTCCATGTTTTAACGTGTTTTTTCAGCTACCCACCAATCCTTGGCAGTATGTGTCAGTACTGATGGCAGTGTTGCTAATATCTCTGCATCACTCATGGGTCGTACAGCTAAGTACTCTGCGCATTTTTCCAGATATGCTATTGGGTCTTCATCTACCATGCTCCCAAACTTAGGGAATTCTATTTCAATTGCCATTTTGTAAGGCAGCTGGGTTAACATTGATGTAGATGGCACATCTTGGTTTGATGTAGCAGTTGGGGTAGAGGTAGCTCCAGGCGTAATGCAAATTAAAGACCTGAGATGGCTATCTCTTCTCTTCATGCAATCCATCACAGCTTTACCCATGTCTTGCAACTGATTTTCTAAGGATTTCTTCAGGTGGCTGAGTTCATTCTTAACAAAATCAATTAGTTTTTCCTCCATCTTATTCAAGCTTTGGCTGGTGGATGACTGAGAGGTCATTAGCTTTAATAAACCTGGCATCTGCCCCTCTATAACAATCAAACGGCGGTCATACTGTTGTAGATGACTCTGAATATGTCTTTCCATTGCTTGTACACGTTCCACGCTATCTTGCTCCAACTTATCCATTCTGAGCCCCAATTGACTAACCTTTGTTGAAATAGCAAGACTGATCAAACTCTCTTCATCCTCTTCCAGCGGTGGTGGAGGTGGCAGACAACTAAAGTCATTATCCTCTTCTGGAACAGCTATTCCCTCTTCAGACTCTAGATACAAGCTGCTGAAGGAACATATCAGATCTTGAACTGGTTCACGTTGGGTGGTAAAAGGTTCAGTAGCATAGTCTGGATCCATCTGGGACAGGCTCATGTTGTCTCATGCAAGGTCCTCTGCAAGTACTCAAACCAAAAAAAATTAGACAATTATCAGTACCAATGTGACCACAAATTATTACTTTGCAAATAAACCAAAAAGTTATAGTTTAAGCTCAAAAGTAGATGACTTATAAGTAGACAGAGAGATAAAACATAATTCAGTTCAGGAAAATGACTATGGTGGAGATTCGTCCCTGTTCGGGCGCCAAATTATGTAACAAAGATTATTCACCAAATGTCACACAAAAAATGAGGAGGGATCTGTCACCACCAATCTTATTATATTTACATTCCCAAAAGACATACAGTTTGAAACCGCACAACAATCATGACCATATCTCAGAGCAGCAGTCACATTTGAAAGAAAAACATTTGAATGTCCACACAACAATGAAGCTTAACGTTACTGCACATGTCCTCAGTCCATCAAGGCATAGATGTTAAAAAGGATAAATCCAAGTCCATCCAGTAAACTTTATCCAAAGGGAATAGCAATCCTCAAAAAGTACTCGGATGAAAATCCCAATATTGAAGAGAAGGATCCGTGACCAGGGTAGATGATCCCATAATCAGACAGACACAAAACCCCTCTAAACAAAACCAAACAAACAAACAAACAAAGCAAGCAAGCAAGCAAGCAAGAGGTTCAGCAAACAAAACACACTTCTTCCTAACAAACCTCTTAAAACAAGAAAACTTCCAAGAAAGAAATAAATTAACTCACATTGAGATGTAGAACAAAATGTTCCTCAACAAGGGTTTCCAAATAAAAACATAGAGAGAGCAAACACCCTCAGCTTCCATGTGCTCCTCATTTAAACTTCCCCATTCCTTTTATTCTCTGGCCTAGAGACCTTACACAGTAATAGCTCCCAGTGCCCTCTAATGGCAGGGAGTAAAATAACACCTTTCATTCACCACAGAAAGCAAGTAACAGTTTTCTAGATCTGTTACACCCTTCCGGTGACAACATTTTAGTCTGGTTTCAGCCGGCAAACTCCTGAATATCCATCAAACAGTTAGATTGCGTTCATCTGTACCACTCAAGGGTTTGTAGGCTTGTAAAAACTCTTCGGAAGTAATGTTAGGATAGGTAGTTGTAGATATCAGGGTACTACAGGGTCAAATAATCTGTCCATTCCTTTATCGATACCACCCCAGGATCAGTATAGGGATGTGTTAATCTATTAGGTTTTGGTATATACAGGGCTATGTCTATTGAATTACAGTCCGCGTTGAACTCTTTTGCCTTAAAACTCACGCTGACGCGGTGGCGAGATTCATTTCACATATGCTTCCAGCTGTTCTCGCCAGTCAGCATGGTGGAGTAAACAGAATGGGTCACGTGACCGCAGGAGCTCTATGTTTTAAAATCACATTCACTAAAAGACTGAAACTCTATGCTGATCCAAAACCACAACGCCAGAGATTGGCAGTCAAAGCAAAGTGCAGTTTAAACGACCCGGCCCCCAACTGTACAGGAAGTTTTGATTGGTTTTACACAACATAGTGGACCTGTCTGTTATTGGCTGAAGTGCGGGGCTCCATCCCAGCAGTTTAAAAAGTCGAGGTCTGTTCTCCATCTGCAACTTTGCTTTGTACTGTTTTTGTACTTTTGGTGACAAATAAATGCAGCAAAGTTGAATGCTTTAGTTTTATTTCACTCAAGTAAAAGTACAACAATTGAGAGTATGAAAAAAATAAAGAAAATGTCCTCTAGTACTGTACTGTAACCAAAGTATTTGTAATTAGTTACATTATATCTCTGGTAGCTAGTAAAAGAAACGTTACTTTTAAATTGACAAAAGTTACTTTTTTTCATTTTTCAGATTATTTACTGACAGCTCTAATGTGTGAACCCGTGTTGTGAAAACTGATGAGTGAGTTGCAGAAGCACTTTTTTAGCCACAGGCTTAAGGACCTTTAAATTTGCCGAAAATATAGCTTTGGGTATTTGTCATTAAAAGAAGCAAATAAGCAAGGTCAGCCCAGGTGACAAAAAAATAATGTCAATGTATTACTTGCATTACTTTCCGTAAAGAGCAAGTAATACATATTATTTACTTTTTAATGGAGTGATGCAGTATTACTTTAAAAGTAACTTTCCCCAGCACTCTGTGTCACCGTAACCTTCCTAACTTGCTGTTTTTGACACTGACTGTTTACAGAAGTGCACCAAAACAGCTTTGGGTTTCTTTTCTTCTCCTCACAGCTTTCCCCAAAGTCCCCGCGTGTACCCTTGATTTCAGTTGATAGGGGGGCTTCTGTGCTCTGACCTTTAAAGGTGAAAGGCCCTGCTCAGTCAGTCTTTCCCCTCTCGGTGGGAGATGCGAATGCTTTGAGGAAAGCAAAAAAGAGGAGTGTTTACTATCGATGACAGAACATACACACCCTTGAAGCTCTGATTCTGTCACCGTGTTCTTGTCAGGGTGGCTTGCGGTTCAAGAGCGCTAGTCTGGATCAGAGCGGCTGACTCTGACAGCACGGCCCAGGCCAGAGGATTTATATTCAGTACAGAGGTCAAAGGTCGGCCTTTCAGAGCAGCTGGGGGATGGCTGCCAGAACTCGCACTGAAATATCAACTCCTTCTACAGACTTTCCTTCCATTTACATAAAGACGCATGACTTGGGGCGTATTTCTGCATCTCAGGTTCAAAGAGAGTGTAACCGTCTTTTGGGTGGAATGAAACAAGGTGAATGTGTAACTTCGTATTGCAAATGAGTTTTGCCTCCGCTCTAGAAGGTATCCAGTCATCTGGAACTGTTTTTTTATTCATTAGCCGTGTTTGGTGTGGCAAAAATTAATATTGCTGTTCATTAGGGTTACGGATTAGGGTCAGCATTAACCACGTTTGTAGTTGAATATTTTAACAGATTTGAAGACAACATAAATGCAAATGTGCATTAAACTACATATTTAATATGTAACAAGGTTCTGGTGGTAAAATGTTCATTCTTTTTTTAGTATCATTAGAAATTCTTGTTTTTTTTCCCCTTCTGCTTTCATTATATTAAAAAGACTATAGGTGTATAGGGCTGAAAAATAGACTTGTGTCTTACTTTCTCTCTCTTTCTCTCTCTCTCTCTCTCTCTCTCTCTCTCTCTCTATATATATATATATATATATATATATATATATATATATATATATATATATATATATATAAAAAACAAAAACAAAATCCAAACCCACATGACCCTGTGTGAAAAAGTGCTTGCCCCTAATTCAAATAACTGGTTGGGTCACCTTTAGCAGCAACAAATGCAATCAAGCTTTTGGTATAACTTGCAATGAGTGTTACACCGCTGTGGAGTTTGGAGTTTTGGCCCACTCGTCTTTAAAAAATTGTAATTCAGCCACATTGGAGGGTTTTCGAACATGAACCGCCTTATTAAGGTCATGTCACAGCGTCTCAATAGGATTCAGGTCAGGATTTTGACTAGGCCACTCCAAAGTCTTCATTTTGTTTTTCTTCAGCCCTTCGGAGGTGGATTGCTGGTGTGATTTGGGTCATTGTTCTGCTGCAGAACCCAGGTTCGCTTCAGCTTGAGGTCACAAACAGATGGCCAGACTTTGTCCTTCAGGATTTTTTGGTAGACAGCAGAATTCATGGTTCCATTTATCACAGCACTGAAGCAGCTAAACAGCCCCAGATCATCACACCTCCACCACATTTTACTGTTGGTATGATGTTCTCTTTCTGTAATGCTGTGTTAGTTTTTTACGCCAGATGTAATGGGATACACACCTTCCAAAATGTTACATTTTTGTCTTCAATCCACAGAGTATTTTCCCAAAAGTCTCGGGCATCATCAAGTTGTTTTCTGGCAATAATGAGACAAACCTTTATGCTCTTTTTTGCTCAGCATCAGTTTTCGTCTTGGAGTCATGAAAACCGACCTTAACTGATGCAAGTGAGGCTTGCAGTTCTTTAGATGTTGTTGTGGGGTCTTTTGTGACCTCTTGGATGAGTCATCGCTACGCTCTTGGGGTAATTTTGGTCAGCCGGCCACTTTTTGTCAGGGCAAGCACAATTTTGGTCAGGGCAAACACTTTTTCACACAGGGCCATTTTGATTTGGATTTAGTTTTTCCTTCATAATAAAAACCTTCATTGAAAAGTGTTATCTCTGATTATTATTAAAATTAGCTTGATGATCTGAAATATTAAAGTGTGTGCAAAAAACCCTCCAGAAAAACTCTGTAGGGGGGGCAAACACCACTGTATGTATATGTGTGTGTATATATAGGTATTTATTATCATTAAAGTGAAGTGACTTGTGGCCAGGTATGGTGACCTGTAATTGGATTTGTGTTCTGTATTTAAAGGAATAGTTCACGCAAAAAAAAAATTACCCCATATTTTACTCACACCGAAGCCATCCTAGGTATATATCTATGATCTATGACTTACGTCACACGTTGTACGTTGTACTCGGTCAGTTTTTTACATTTTAATTTTAAAACTAGAAATATTTTATTACAAAAAACCATCGATCTACTTCAGAGGACACGTGATAACCCCTCGAAGTTGTGTAGGCTAGTTTTACGTCACAGTGCTTGCACATATATCCGATTTACAGAGCTTCAAAATAATGGCCGCTATCCACCAGCATTACCAAGCCTGGAAGAGCCAGGATAAATGAAAAAAAACCTTTATTTATATCTAAACTTTTATTTAATTTCATTTTAGAGGGTCATGTCTTTAGTTTTAACACGCATTCTTTCTTTTTTTTTTAAACGACATGCAAAACCAATTGTACTTTCTTTTAAAGTGTATTTTTTAAAGTTCTGATATTCAATGAGGAAAAACATGCTGAATGGGAATTGATTTTAACCACCAAGAGATGATTGGATTATAGATGTCTGTCTCGATATTACAATTCTGGCTCATTCTGATGAGCCCAGAATCATTGGCATGCAATTTGAACACGTTATACTATTTTGTCTGAAAAGATTGAAAAATGAAATGCTAGGAACCACAATATTATAATGTACAGTATAAAAAATATATAGTTTTGGGGGGGAGGAATCACTGAAGATGAACAATGTAATTAAATGGCAGTAAGGTTAATTTACAGCTAAATATAGGCAGAATGTCCACAATAGCACAAAAAAAAGAAAGGTCTGATTAAATGGTATAGCTTGTACGTGCACTACTAGATTTTTGATTGGAATATTTTGCGGATTTATGAGCAAAATGGGTCATTTCCGATTTCATGTTGTTGCCTTTAATGTACCGTAGTGTGCTGGTGCTCGCTATCTGTCAATAGCTCTTTGTGTTTGTTGTTGTGATGCCAATCCCAGCATGAGGCTAAGTGGATGGCGGTGACAGTGGCAAGGCTACAAAGACAACCAGCTCCATCTTTGTTGAAGTGTTCCCGTAGATCTCCTTTAATCCTGCTAAATACAAAGAGCTCCCTTCCTAAATCATGTCAACACATGGACGACTCTGGTTTCCTCAAGTCAACAGCAGATATATGTGTTGCCGGGTATATGTTAGGAGAGAGAGCGGCAGATGAACAGCGTTGTCAATCTGATGGTCGTGGTGAAGGGGATTACAGGGTTCTCGAGGGACTAGTGGACTACTGGAAAATGATGGAACTCCACAATCTTTACTTCTCCTTTAGCCAGCGGACACGAAGAAACCCGGCAATCCTTTAAACCGCACACAACTCAAATGTATTTTCATACAACGTCTGAAACATCATTACGTCTCCAAATGCGAAACGACCGGGGTATATTTCTAGCGCTGCGACTTCCTGACCCGTTTCATTGTATCTGCTCATTGCATCATTTTTGTGTTGTCCCTCGAGTTGCGCCTGATCTTTGGGTTTCATCAGAATATTTCATTCGTAGACATGTTATGTGACTCTGGGGGAAGGGCAGTTTTGTGCCACGCTCATTCACTGGTTTGTGTTTGTCCTCCGTATAGAATGACTATTTTAGTCGCTTGAAATGATTGCACATATGACCTTGATTGGGGAACAAAGATGAGACCTTCTTAACGGATTGGTAGAAACGTGATAGAAACATGATTAACGCGATTTTCGTGATTAGCGCTATTTTGGAATAGGAAATGCATTTTTTGTAAACCCATGGATTTCTCGATAGAAAATATGGCTGCCTGTTAAATATGCATGCCTGTTATTAATATTTTGATTGTTTATCAGTATGTTTAGAGCACGTATTCTGACTATATTCTACATCCTTAATACCTATTACCTAAACTTAACAACTACCTTATTAACTATCAATAAACAGAAAATGAGGAGTTTATTGAGGCAAATAGATTTGTTAATTCGTTCATTCAAGGTTTGATCCTGACTTGAAACACCATTAACACCCAAACAATGACATCTTTTCTCGTTCTTATTGAGCACAGGGTGTAAAACATTTACAGTGTAGGAAGAAAAAAAATATCAAACTCTTGGATTTCATTATTGGTTGACTCTTCTTTGGGAGCAATAACTTCCTCCAAAGATTTCCCGTGATTCAAACCTGAACATCAGTCAGGAGGGATTTTACACCATTGTTTTAGAAGTAATCTGGGGATGTCTGGTGTGAACTGCCCTCTTGAAGTCACGCCAAAATTTCTCATTTAGGTTGAGGTCAAGACTGGCCAGCTCTAAAAGGTGTATTTTCTTCTTATGAAGCCTCTCTTAAAGTTTGCCTGCGCTTTCTGTTCACCCAACATCTATTGAACCTCAAATATATTCTTATGTACTCCTTCTGTGAAATATCTGATCATTTTCATGTATGTATCAATGATATTAAATTGTCTAGTCTAGCCCTAAAAGCCTTAACCAAACCAGAATATCTAAGCTGCAGTGTTTTTTTTGTGGTTTCCTTCCATAAACCTTGTCCTTGTTCAGTGTTTTCCATTTTTTAGACACAACAATAGAGCACAATTCTATTTATTTCCTGTATGTGATTGATTTTTAACAATAACTGATAAATCTTGCATGTTGTATACAGCGAGGTTATACAATAAGAACATGCATACGGTATTTTTTCCCCCACAGAAGCTTTTAAATGAGTCTGTATCAGCAGATCTTGGATATTTAAATAGTTCAATTAGATTGCTGTAACATTTTAAAATATATTAATGCTTTATTAATCCCTCAACTTTTTGTTAAATAGCTATTTAATGTTCTTTTATCCGGTGTAAGCAATCCGTTTTTCTGTCCAGTTACGTCCATACAGAGACTAGTACCAGACTGCATTGTCATATTTGCGCATTATTTCTTGCAGCTGGTGCCAGTGTCATGCCACAGTGAGCAATGACAGGAAGTATCAGCCCCAGTAAATGCCACTTTACTTTATCACATCACGGCCGCAGGCAATAAATGCAGTGCTTTCATAATTACATTCCTTAACATGAATTCATTACTTATTTGATAATGGAAAAACACACTAATTATATTGATAATATATTAATTGAAATGTAACGCAAATACGATCTGACCAAATTAGGCCATAGGGTTGAGTAAATACCGCTGCTCTTAGCCTTCTGCCTGAGCGATTGAATAACTCATTTGGAGGGAACGTGGGCAGGGATTGTGTTGTTCTGAGTGCGTGTTGATGCTGATAGGACAGGACTTCTCTCTCCATTAGAGGACCTGTATTTTTTCCTCTACACCCCCAATGGACGGTTCCTTTCAGCTGCTAATATGTGGAGCCGTTTCAAAGTTTAGATTAGTTTGTGTTACAGTTTTATAAGAGACACCTTTTTTTTTTTTCTTTCGTTTGACCTAGAGTGTGATTTAGATCACAGAATTAGATTGAGAAACCAATCCCAGGGCTGTGTGAGATCTCACGGTACATAACATGAAAATAAAAAAATGTAAAGACATTTAGGGCCAGCTCTGCTAACAGCTTGCACCAGTGCACGCCATCTTTTAAAAATAGCAATGCCAGGATTTACTAAAGATGGCAGGAGGCAGTCGTTTTTGCACCTGATCTCACTGAATACGCGTCGGTAGGAATTTCTCTTTACGGGAGGAGAGCAACGATATCTAATAATGTTTGCAACATTATTTAACATCCAAATAAAAGTATGCTTTTTTGCGCTTGAATGGCTGCAATTATCGTCGGCGTTGTAGAGAACAGAGAGCACGTGGGTAGAAGAGAGTGGATTTTTTTCCCCCACTCATTTATTTGGAATGCAAAAAGAACACATTATCTGAACATCGTTAATTTGCGTGGTTGTTAGTAAATCACCCGCAGAAATGTCCGTGTCCATCTAATTTGTTCTGCTTAGTGAAACTGGCCCTTTAACTAATAATACAGATTCTATTATATGTTTGTTTTCAGTCTATGGATATTGCCTACTGCTTGTTGTTTGAAATTGAATTGAGGCAGGGTTGTTTAATATTAACTTTAAGGGACTGTTTACCCCGAAAAATCTGTTAGAATCTACACGCCCTCAAGCTGTTCCAACCTTGAATTCCTTTCTTCTTCTGAACACAAAAGAATGCGGGTAACCGAATAGACTTCTGTAGTATTTTTTTTTTTGGTTTATTGTTTCCCCCCGAACTACGGACATCAACGAGAATCAACAACTGTTGTTTTTATGGCAAAAGTTGTGTTATCACAAATTTAAAGTTAAATGGGGTGTGGGAAATGAAGAAAAGTTAAAAAAAAAATTCTCCTTTTGAAAAACGGCGATTTTTAGTCACGATTCCGTTTCTTTTTCATATCGAGAGGGCATTATCCAGCTTAATTCTGTTTGATTCCCGTCTGATGATCGATCGTAGCAAGAGTTAATTCAGTGGAAAGGAACCCAAATTCTATCAGGTGACAGAAATGAATGAAAAGAGCCTTTTGAGGAACTAGGCTTTGTTGTAGGACCAGTTCTCTTCTGGGCTAGTTCTGGTTTTGTATAACATGAACCCAAACTTGGCCACTGGCAAGGGTCACTGGGACTGCGTCACAATGATCTGATATCCGTATTAAAATTACTATATAAACAGCATCTTTGTATGATGCTTTAGAACTTTATTTAGGTGCTATCAAGTGAAGCCTTCTTTACGGTGCACTGTAGGAATTTTTAGGGAGCGCCTATATTATCGTTAGACTTTCTCTGCTATGCTAAAGATCTGTGAGCAGATTGAGGCCCTATCTGTGATCTGGGGCTTTTTTCACAGATTCAAAACATAAAAAGATGATGAGTTTCACTCTTGTGTTGGGCCCACGAGCCACAAGGCCAGCTCGAGGCTGGGCCATTTTGAAACCATCTGTTTGTTACCTTGGGTATTAGCAATATTCTAATCAGACTTCTCTTGTAAACAGAGATTTAAAATCATCCAGATTTAATGACGTTCCCGGCATCATGGGAAACTGTGTAGATGGGTTCACCACAGGTGCCTTGATGTAGCGCGATTAATGTTTAATAATTATTTTGGAATGAAATATTTATTCACACATGTCATTGTGAGGTTGTCGCAGAGTGACTGATTTCTTGTTTGGTCTTGACAGCAATCTTTGTTTTCTTCGTCCCATTTATACTGTGGCCCTAGTACCTGTGTACTTGCAAGTAGATGAGAACGTAGTACGTAACCGCAGAGTAAATGCGTATCGGTACGTGGTATCTAGAGCTAGAATATTTCTGTAACTACACACATTTAACAACCCTCAGTACTATCGCGTAACAAGAAAACGGTTTGTTCACATCGCTAAGCACTCGTGTAACTACATTTTGTATCAAACATATGTATAAGAGCAATTGGAACAGTTTGATCCGGGGGTTGGAGATGGGTACGCTGTTTTTTAACAGAGAAAAACTGTGAAAATGCTACAGTAAAGCCCTGTTAAATGGTTAACAGTAAATTCCTGTAAAATTTACAGGGAACAACATAAATTGACGTTTATGCATTTCAAATTTAGTTTGAATTAGTTTTTTTTCTTTAAAATCACTATGTTTCGTCTTATGTTCGTCTACGTTATATCTAATATTGTGAAATGAATGTTTATTGCATATTTCAGTTTAATGAGTCTTACCATGATGGTGTAAAAAGCTGCTTGTGATGGGCTTTGGTGGTTATCGCTGTATTTCAAAGGTAAAAACTGATTTCAGTACTTTAATAGGTGGGTATATCAACATTATATCCATTGATGAAATGATGATATTTAACTGTAAATTTAACTAAAAAACGTAAAACCAAAAACTTTGTTACCGTATTTTTACAGTAAAATTTTGGCAACCACTTCTAGTTTTTCACCGTAAATTTTACGTGATTTTTTCTACCGTGTAGGTTTAGGGATGTCTAAAGCGGGATGAGTTGGATCTGGAGTTGGTGCACAACTGTAATAGCAACGTATTTATATGGTGACTCCTCAGGAGCTAACATTCTGGACACCAACCGCTGTTACTGCTGTTACTCCTGTTACACGTTTGCACTTTTGTTACCAAAAGTCTTCTTTCCAGTGTCCTGTTACTAGGGCTGTGCAATTGAATTCGATTAATTCGATCATCATGTACATCTCGTCAGCAAAGCAGGTTCTGCGATTCTGTGTAGTAAATGCCGCTCTATCTGAAAATGAAGTTGATGGTGATTTCCAGCTAATCATGGAACCGTCTTTACGATTAATTGCGCAGCCCTGACTGCTACACATTTGTACATGAACACACCATTCATGCAGTTGCGCAAACAGCTTTAGATACTATGCACCAACGCGTACCAACGTATCCAACACGTCGAAAACTCGTCTTTAAGTGAAATTCTGAGGTGAGAATGCAGACGTTCTGATTTAAATACAATGAAGACTAACCACAGTTTCTAGACAAAACAAATAAGAAGGATATTACTCAATAGTTCACTTTAGTGTTGTTCAAAAGAGATTTTATTTGAACAAATTTGAATGTGCAGATTAGGTGTTGAGAATAGTTATAGCGGTGTATGCATAACGTTCAAAATCCTTGAACTAAAAAAAAATCTTTATCTGTCAGGTACTCTATCCTCTTAAATAACCACAGCGGAGGCAGATTGTGTGGTAGCCAAAACCTCCACACTTCCCTTAAGCCCAGAGTTATTCACGAAACCTCTTCTGTCATCCACTGAGACCTCTGAATATAACATAACTTATCTTATTCTTGTTGAAGTTTGATCAAGGTCAGTCGTCATTTTGTCGGAATGTTTTTGTTCTAATCCTTTCTTCTTAAGTTAGCCTCAGCTAAAGCTCTTTCAGAAGCTTCTGAGATGTGCGGTGCTGCCATTTCTTAGGTCATCTCTTTCTCTGTGTTCAGTTTTATCTCCATCTCTGCTCATGTAAGCGACAGCGCTTAGTACATCTGAAAGCTTACATTAGATAATGTATCTTGAAACAGTGAAAGTGTCAAATCTGAAAAAATTAAAACTCATTTAACCAGCCGGCTATTTATGAGTTCTTTAGTAGGCTCTTTTTAAATTTTGTTCATATTTAGCATATTTAGTCATTATGTAGTCATTGCTGCTGTCAAATGTTTATTCGTCCTTAATCACATCCAGAGTAGTAGTAATAATAATAATAATAATAATAATAATAATAATAATAATAAAATAATAAAAATAATAATAATAATATAAATATATATATATATATATATATATATATATATATATATATATATATATACACACACACTGTTTTTTCATGTATTTATAGATACACATTTAGTGTATATTTGAAAAATATATTTTCATCATTAGATTTTAGATTTATAAATACATATATCATTTATTTATTTTTATTATATACATGTGTTTGTATTCACATTTACAAAAAATATACACAGTACACACTCTTATATTACAAAAACTTAAATTTTTGATGCGATTATGGACATTAATCATTTGACAACACTAATAATAATTATATTTTATTAATATGTGACTTGTAGTTTGATCATCTGTGCCAAAAATGAGCTAAATAATGCAACATCTTTTCCATATGATGTTGCATGGAAGCCTTTTTATTTTATTGGCTGCTAACAGAAGCACAGCTCACACAGAAGTCTTGTGGCTATATTTTTGAATACAGTATGTATTTTATTGCTTATCCCAGTGCAATATTTAGATTTCCGGTATAACCGAATTACAAATTGGAGTGCATTTCAAAATGATTAACTTTTAACTAAAAACTTACTTGAACTTAAGTTCTATATAACCCCAAAATATTCCTGCAAATCAAGGATGCTTTCCCTGTAGTGTCGAATCATATATTAATGCCATTTTCCCCTCCTTCCCCATGTTTTTACTTTGTGTTTAATGTATGTACATTTTAAAGCTCTTGGTTTTTTGGGAACTTTTTGATAGTTGCGGTTCGTTGTCCTCAAGCGAAATCAAGGCTAAATTAAAACCTTGTCAGCAAAGGAAAGAAATCGGTGCTGGGTTGTTTTTAGTTTAGTTTCTCCAGCTCAGGAGCAGAGGTTATATGCTATTTTTTTGAAGTTTAATAGCCTGTAGGCTTGGAGATTACAAATACCCACAGCAGAATCAATAGTCCTCTACTAAAGGGGGGTGTTAGGAATACTTACAAAATAACATATGTTATTTTTAAGAAGTAACCTTCTAACAGCTTTTTAGTTACTAGTGAAATCTCAGGTTCTTTTGATGTTCTTCGCTCTTAAAGGAGTAGTTTACCTGGGAATTCTGTGGAACACAGAAGGAGAATGTTTTGAAGAATGTCCGAGCCAATCTTTTAGTACCGAGGGGCTGTCAATCTTCAAATGACAATCCTACTTAAAAGTGCTACTTGAATGTAGGGGTGTGCAATATGACGATTGAAATGTCTGCTTTTGAAGAAATATCTTAGTGTCGTACTACAGCACACGTTCTATTTCACATCAGGGTTAATGGGATACTCCATCACAAAATATAAATTTTGCCACCTGTCAAAGCTTTGTTTGTCCTTTGAATGCAATTTAAGATATTTTAAATTAAAACACGCTTTATGTCTAATAAAAGTAATCGGTTGAGAGGAAAAATGCTATAGAAGTCACCGTAGACCAACAGCTTTTTGGTTTTCCATAAATAGAATTTATGCCCAGCAGAAGAAAGGTTTAAAACGGCTTTTGAGTGAGTAAATGATAGCATATAAAATTAAACATTATGACAGAATTGACAGATGACAGAATTTCTATTTTTGTGATATGATATTTTTTCCGCATCGCCCACCCCGACTTAACGACCATCTATTTTTGCTCACCAGTCAGTTTCATTGTTTGGAAAGAGGGAACACCATCTCCTCATTCCCGCAGAATGAAAATCGTATGGGTATGGATTTGAAATGGTGTTAGTGTTAAACAACGATAACAGAATTTTCTGGTGAATCATTCCTTTCTGGTGAATTTTCTAGTATGTGGAGAATTTTAGACACGCTGTCAAAACGAGAACAATCTCAATCGTCTCTTCATCTCCGCTAATGTGACGTCGATTCTTTCCCGCTTCTTCGGAGCGTGAGTTATATATAATGTGATTTCCAGCACCACTGCCTCCGCTGAACCTTGTTTTCCTTTCTGCTCGTCCTCTTTCTGTCAGTTTAATCAACGCTTTTAATTACAGACACTTTCGGTCGTCTTGTTGTCACCTTTGGGAGATCCTGCCATGGAGGGGGGGAAAAAAAAAGGAGACCAAAAAAAGGTCCTTGTCTTCCCGCGGGTGTTGGAACAGGCTTGGTAATAGCCAGCCTCTGCCAGTCAGTCGGCTCTATTGCCAGCTCACATCTCCGCAGCCCCGTTGGGTTTTTCTAACATTGTCTTGATAAATGGATTTTTGCCTTGTCTCGAAAGTGTCCTCTTAAAATGGGTGGGACGAGGACGCTTGGGCTTGCGTTCCACCAAGCCTTAGTCACATCATCAGGGGGTCACGTGTACGTATAGCCTAGATTCTCACAGGTTTCGCTGCAATGATGTATAATGCATTGCTAGTGTAAGAGGAGAAGTGCACCAAATCGTTTTTTGGCGACTTCTCTAACGTGACAAGTCTGTGCAGGTCTTGGGAGAAAATAAGGGCACTTCCACCTCAAATCCATTCAGACAGACTTTGTGTATTGACAGAATGTGTGTCGATATTTTCCAATAAAATACATCTATCCACCATGAAAAGTGCTCTGGGAGAAAATAAAGGCATTCTGAAGTGAAGCGATGCATTTGTGTAAGACAGATATCCATATTTTATAGCTTTATAAACCACAATCCGTTGGTTTCCTCCAACTGTCGTATCCACATTCACGAGAGACTGGCTTTCCACTGGATGGTGTAGGTTGAAGGACATGTTATGTACTGTATATTATGGTGATAATATACAGGGCAACTTCTTGAGCAACTTTTCCCACTGAAAATTGGTAACAAATTTCTATCTTGATACTTGAATTCAGTCGTGGGACTTGTGTCTTACCTGGTTGCGTGTTGACGTCAATAATGGCCAACGTTGACTGGCGACAGTGCTCAAAACGTTGCCCGTGTATCATCAGCCTTATGGCCTTAGAGTTATGTATATATCAGTCTCGGCCTCATTAAATGTTGGCTGAACATCTGATGCATATGGCACAAAAAGTGGAAACCCTTCATGACTTATGTAGTCGTCGTTGGATTGGTTGAATAATACAGACGTGTGTGTCGCGTTTTTAACATCCCGCCTGGAAAGAAAGTTGCTGGGACGTCAAACCAACTCACAAAAACGAGCGATAGATTTTCAAATTAATGTGAAATATTTAAAATACATTCAAGAGTGTATGTCGGTGTGACATGTTGGTCAAATGGCCTGATGGCGGACCTTTGCCATTGATTCCAGACCTTCAGCGGTCGGTCTAGCTATGGAGACAATGTATACATACTATACTAGAATTGTATGCTACGGACTGCTAAGTCAAATTTACATTGGTGATTTATTCAGCATGATCAGTGACACTGCTAAAGTTTTTAAGGACAAGGTACTGCATTGTTGCTTAAAAGTTATATACTGCTTAAAAGTTATTATCTATCTTTCACCCTGCCTTTTGGCAACAGAAGGCTTCTGAACCTCCAGAGCAATCGGAAAATACATATAGGATGGTGTGCAAAGTACGATGCAAACAGCATTTTAGAGTACAGTGCAGTCGAACTTTACAATACAGCAGGAAGAAAAAAAAAAAATACAGGCTGCGGTTATCTTTTGGGTTACATTCAACCCAGTTACTCTGCACTGGCTTTTATTTATTTATTGCTTTTTATTGAGAGAGTTGAAAATTCCAGAAACTTCTCAAGATGGGCAGGTTGGAGAAACCATGGTGCTTGTTTAACAAAGTGTGTTTTTAAACCATTATAACTTTAAATAATTAATAAATAATTGGATATTGTCTAGACATTCATAGGCTCTTCACTGTTAGGATGAAACAGCTAATATTATTAAAGGGAGAATATAGATTTCCTTTGTCCTTAGGAGATGTATGCTGTTGAGGTCTACATCTGCCAATGGTTTACTTTGCTTTATAGTGTTTTAAGAGGTCCCTGTGTAATAATAAATGACTCATTAGAAGGCACAAAAAGAGTTGTCTTTTACAGCGTCTCCTGTTTCCATTTTTTTCTTCACAAGGACAGCGTTTCTCAGCACTGTCATGTTGCATTTGAATGGCTCTCATGTTGCTGAGAGCTAAGAAAACATTAAGGTAGTCAACTCGTAAATATTTGATTTACCCAGCGCTGAAGATGGATTTAATTTTAATTGTTTAAGAAGCTGTGTTCTGCCTACATTCAAAAATTATAACGTTTAAAAATAACCAACGTTAAGGGTCGGATGTGTAATTCATGGCGATGCTTGAATGGACAATGGGTGTAATTATTGTACGTGGAAAACAAAACAGCTCTAATTTACCATAATAATCAGACTTGCAAAGCTATGAAACTAGCTGCTAAGCGTAAAAATGATGCGCGATGCTTCAGCATTTGGTAAAAGTCTGCTCAAATGAGCTGTAGGCCCACTCAGGTTTACTCATTTATTTCCATACAAAGCTATTTTTAATGGTTGTTCATTTATTCAGACAGCATTTAGTATATTAGTCAAATCAAAAGAATCCTACCTGGTCTCATGGCATAAACATACTTTTTTTTTTTTAGTACATAACAAGTATATATCACTGCAGTTTCCAAAAGAAATGAACTCTAGATGCAGTAAGACTCCTTTTATTTCTTTTCACACAAATTTACATGGTATTGGTTAATAAAGCACAATTTTCACACAATTACTTGAAGAATATCATGTTGTGACAATATTAATGTGCTGGGATATTAGAAAACTGAAGCTTTTGGACGTTAGCATCACACATGTTAGCTTCATATCTACGCATTTTCATTGACGGTAGGTTTGCTCGGTAGCTCACGGACTACAGAGACGTTTTTGAGATGCCAGGAGCTCCGTGTAGCTACAGTTCAACAAAACAGTTTAAATCTGTGTAAAAAAAAGGTTGAAATGCCATGATTGTATCAAGAATTGTTTTGCGTTTGTTAACACTATCAGGTTTATGGTTGGACGTGGTCTAGGGCATATTTCCAACATGATAGAGCAGTAACTTTTAGCAACAGTCCCAAGATGTTCGAATTCTGAACCGTCGTAATATGCATTTACGTCAACTTGATAAAAACGTGCCAGGGTTTACGTATTGAACATGTGTTTTAGCACCACTCAGTGGATATTTTCTCTTTGAAATGTGCAGTAAGGCACTTAAAAACAATGTTGCACGAAAAGTGCACAGAGGTAGATATTTTTATGAGACCAGGTTGAAGGAATCTTTATTATTGTGATATATATACTGTATATCTTGTGCAGGCTAAATTCAATCTTCGAGAAACACACTTCAATGGTGTTCTGCTTCTGAATGAATCAGAGTTGAATTCGTCTGTTGGGTGATTTTGGTTTTAGGTAAAATGGGGCAACCTTTTGCCTTGTCTTGTTGGTGATTTTAACCAAGGTGAATGCACAAAACTATCAAAATGTTTCTTAGTAAGCAGCAGTTAGCATTTGCTAACGTGTTCACCCTATCCTCAAAAATCCTTCTTTCCGAAGAGCCCTTTGAAGCGGCCAAGTTTTGAAGACTTGGTGTGGAACCCTTCGATATAGGTGGCCACGATTCATTTATTCCATTCAGAACACAGCAATAGTTTTTTTTTTTTCAAACACTTTTATCCAGAAAACATTTGAAGTAAAACAACTTAACCTTACTTCTGAATCTCCCTGCTGTCTCAATTAGTAGCAGCTAATCTGAAACACTATTTCAGGTTCTAGCGGTACCTAAATAATGAACGTTGTCCGGGTTTACTAGTAATGACACAGTGTTGTTTCATCTCTCTCTCTCTCTATGTGTTTCAGGCTCTCTTCTCTCATTAATTACAGAGCTGGGCGCTAAGGGAAAGCTCACTGACTGAAGGTAAGTGTATTTATTGCATCGCTTTGACAATGAAATCAGCCAGGTTCATCGATTTTTCGTCTCTCTCACACCGTTGTTTTTTTATTTGGTGGACTTGTGAACAAGTCGATTACAGATAAAACAAGTAGGAGAACTAGTGGCGCAATCTAGAAAAAAATTGTTTGTTAGAAGAGAGGAGCAATAAATGAGCCCAGCAGATGTTTGTGGATGTTGGCGGTGGTTGTAGCACGCTTTTGCTCATTTAGACCCCTAACTAAAAAAGCCATCCTAACTCTTCAGAGAGCGGCACGTGTGACACTAATCCCAATAGACTCCGGAGATAAGGTAACACGATAATGTGATGTTGGCTGTTGTCTCCTGTTTTAGTATAAAAATGCTGTCTGCATTCCGTTTTTTCTGTCCTTGTTTTTTTGAACGTGACGGGCACGCTTAAATAAAAAGTACGGTAAAATGCGGCTTTGGGCCCCCTGTGGCCCTTTTGTTTCTCTTTTCAAAACCTTCAGCTTTACCGCCGGTTTTCCTGAAACTAAAGAAATAACATTTTCAAGAATATGTGTGATTATGTAAAACTCTCCACTATGGTTGTCAAAAGCCAGTCGAACTGGACAGATTACCCCAAAAATCACTTATGTTTATGATTCCATCTAGTCTGATTATGGAGTAAATTGATATTTGATATTTTGAGTCGAATTCAGAGGAAATCTCACAGCGTATGACGCCGTTCTGCGCATTTTACTTAGCTACTGCAAATAACTTGGTAACATTTGGTGGCACAGTCTAAAAATAAAGCCTTGTTTGATTCACTACAAATTAAACAATTTGAAATACTGTACATTTGGTTTACAGCGTTTCATATTTTAACACAAATTCTCATTTTAGCTCTTGTGCAGAAATACGTTTTGGTTTTATCTGTCTTATTTTGTATGTTTTGATCGTGGACTGTGATTAATCACGATTAATCGCGAGTTACAAATACTAGGATTCACCTGTAAGTGAGTTAAAATAAAGACATAACTTCCTTTCGCGATTGCATGCGGAAAAATACGTTTTATTCGACAACTTGTTTCGGGAGCCTAAGAACGCAAACGTCTGAAAAGTTTTTGGAAGCAACGAATTAGCATTCCAAATTCTAAAAATGCAAATTTGTGAAAACGGCGGTGCCATATGCATATGCATTGCATATTCGTTCTATAGGTGCTGCTGCTTTACAATCGAAATCTCCGGCTACTGTCCTGGCATGCGTTTTTTGCCGTCTCAGCAGATGCGTGTGAACTGGGAACGTTTTGTTGTCTTTACACGTCATTTTTCAAAATTGCAAAATTGCAAAGCTTTTCCGATTTGTTTTGTGAACGTCGTATTGAATTCGTTTCCTGTTTTTACAACTCTGGGCCGTTATCACAGTGCGCTTTGCTGTTTCTCTCATTCAAACGCAAAACTTGAGAAACAGAGTGAAGCGTATAGACACGCGGTATTTGCGTAAATAATAAACGATTATGTAAATACTTAACTGTTATATAGTTAATGGTCATGATGCACAATCGGTGTCAAGTGACACATGCTCGAAATGGTCACGGAGCTGTTCGAATCCTTACCCTTAAGTAATTACGGTATTAGCCTTTTTTTTTCCAATTAGTCTTTGTGACATTTTAAATGAGGTGTTTAGTGGAGCTGTGAACGCATGTCAAAACAAATCTGCAGATAAAAAAACACCCACTGATCTGGTGCTGTACCGGCCTGACCACCCCACGGCGGATACTTTTCTTAGTTATGGCATGTTAATTTTCTCCCAGTGGGAATACATGTCCTGGGCAACGAGTACCACCCCTGTGCTTTTCAGTTTGTATGAATTGCTTTAATTTGCTGCTTTTCGTGACGGTGAGGCCTTGGTAGCTAGATTTAGCGCTAGAGACTGTGGAATTAGAGCTAAGCAGAAACCCGTTCACGGAAATGGAGACTATGAAATTAATAAAGAACAAAATGGCATGTTTGGACAAGTTAGCTTCAAGATCTGATGTTGTACTGTTTATTAATAGCCTGCTGACTGCGGAGGTCCAGCGAATGGATGGAGTGCACATAATAAAATAAAATAAAATGTTGTGTAAATTTCACGGATTTATGGTTTAGGAAGGATAGGTTTTATAGAGAATTGAGTGTAAAGTTCAGTGTTTTTCAAGTTTTCAAACATTAAGTGCATACAGATTCACAGAAAGTAATCATAACTTGTTATTGATGGTACTGAGTAACTGCTTTGTTCGACTATTTCAAACAAATGTCTTTTTGAAAACCCGACTCGTAGGTGTTCGGTTTGTAAATCGGACTATGCCGATTGTGTCTATAAAATCCATATATTTGTTGTTTTGCATTCAGCTAGCGAGGACAGGATAACTCAATGCAAAGATGCCCTTTTATCTAATCGCGTTCTATTCAGACGCATTTACACATTTCCATGGCGCTGGAGATTCAATGCCACAGGCAACACTGACATGGCCGTGATCGAAACCGTGCTCCGGTTTTGTGGCGTATATTTCCACTGGTTTATCGCCCACCTATATGCCTGCGCATGACGCTTGTATAAATGTATAAAATGTATAAAAGAACGCTTGATGCAAGACATAGTAACTTGAGAGGAAAGCATGGCATGACATTGGAATCATTCTTTGAGTCCATTTCAGCAAAAACTGAAAAAAAATCAATGGTACATCATTAGGTTTTTACATCACAAACCATGCTTATGGGGTTCCTTCAGCTCAAATGGTAGTTCCTGGGTTTAACTATATTGATGTATAAAATACGGTATAGTTTGAATAAGCCGCAGGCCACTTGGTATGCAACCATCTTCCCAATCCAGCATCAAAGGCAATCTACACCCATACGGGAACAAATAGGCTTCACCAATCGAATGCATTACCAAAATTGGTTCATCTGCATGGGTACGGCCTTAAAAATATACAATGAAAAAATCTAAATAATTACCTTTATCCTAATCTACACAATCCACTCTAGAATTAAAGTAGTTGGTTACAGCTTTCGTTTTTTGCCTTGTGACATTATATTTATGACTGTTAAGAACGGTCTTGACACGTTCCTTGTGAGTTTCACCCAAATACCAGGTGTAAATGGTGATGTGTCTCAGCTGACCGTGCGATCGTATCACTCCAGAGGAATGTTTTACTAGGTGTAAATAGGGCTTCAGATCACTATTTAAATGTGCAGAAAACCTTAATCAGGTCAGTTCACAAATACAAGAGAGGGCATCAGGAGGCTGTGCTGCAACACAATATCGACTGCACTTCAGCTTCATGAAGCGAAAAAGCTTCTCGCACAAAAAAAGGATTAAAACAGCCCTGGGCTATTTAGCGACCAATTTTACATAATGCCACACTCTTTTCCTTTTATTGTTCTCTTTTTGTTGCCCGATTTCTTTTTCCTTCTTTAATTTCCCACCTAATGGGAAAGTTCTGCCGGCTGTTAAAGACATTTTTCTCTTTTTATGGACCGAGCTTTGAGTTTTAAAACCTTGACACTTTTATGAAAAGTAATTTAACTCCCACTTGTGATTATTTAAGAAAATCAAAAGATCTTCCCTTTTTTTATCGCACATTATTCATCCCTGATTTTTAAAAACTTTTAGCCCACTTAATAGAAAGAAGAGTCATTATGTTAAACCGGTGGAAAGCGCTAGATGGGATATTAAAATTTCACTCTTTCATGAAAGGAGATTATTTTCCATTTCCTTGCTTCATTTTTAACAATAACGTTAAACTGTGGATTATGTCTTTACCTACAGTTGCAGACGTAGTCGATAGCCGCACTTTAATTCCTCATTAAAAAAATGTTCCTAAGACTTGTATAAACGACTTTTCGCCCCTTGGACTAATTTAGCAGCTCAGTCGCAGGGTAGATGAAGGCAATACTAGACTTAAACCCATTTGGTATATCTGACAGGAACGCATGCTTGCAATAAGCATCGCTAGTTCACAAAATTACGAGCCAAGTGTAGACCAGGTAGACCACCTTCTTGATCTTTGAATGTGACGTCAACAAAGAAGCTTTATCTACGATGGCCATGCAGTTGAAAGTATGTCGTACGACTGTTTTTGCTTTCTAAAATAATGACTTTTTTCACTTGAAGGACTATTTTGAGTGTTGCGCAGTGTTTTGGTTCATGCTATGCTGCTATGGTGACAGTTACCATCGAATTTATGTGCGTTAAAGAGATTATTCACCCAAAAACCAATGGTCATCATTGACTTTTGTTACGCAGAAGTCAGAATTAACATTTTTGGGTGAGCTATCCATTTAAACCGTATATATCTTTTCATTTAAGTAGATGCAAATGACATAGTTTGGGATTTTTAGTACGTGAAAAAAATTTTTGAGTTTTTTTTTGTCATTAGAAATCGTTTAGAATTTAACTTTAACTTTAAAATGCTTTAATCACGGATTTCTTTCGTACAAACACACAGCTTTCAGTTTCACAAGATGATAATTGATGGACTGGAGTCATGCGAATCACTCTGGCTCTCATTCTGACGGCACCCATTCACTGCGGAGGATCCATTCGTGAGCACTTGACGCTACCAGTACATTTCCCAAATCTGTTCCCATGAAGAAACAAACTGAACGCAACACGAATGTACCATCGCATATAAACACAGCAATGTGCGAACGCTCATCAAGACTCTCTTCAGATCGTTCACAACAGAACCTGAAAGAGATCACCGATCCTGCAGTCAGTTTACGCTTAGCGTAATCTCATGGCAGCTACGAGAACGCAACATGTACTTGCATACTTGCGCCATGAACAGCTTGCAAACACATTTCAAAACTCAACGACTCGTGAAATCGAGCTTGTGTTGCTCGTTAGTTAGGGAGGGGCCAAAGACAGCTTATTGTCATCTCATTTACATACCCTATGTAAAATAATTCAGTACAAAAGCCATTAGTGCTATATGACGCTAGCATTGGGGGAGAGTTGAGAATTTCTGTCCGCACTCATCAAATGCAGCGCTGCTGCTAAAAATAGTGAAGAACCTCTGGAGCTTCTCAAGACATGTTGGGTAAATCTCCATGGAAGAAAGGAAAAAATAATAAAATAATTGTCCCAACAGGACAAAAGCTTGGAAAAACAGTCAAGGTGCCCCCGCGCTACGCCTAAACGCCTTTGTATGTTGACACACTTTCTACAGCTGTCCGATACTCCTATTCTTGGCACTAAAAGGCTTCGCTTGTTCTCCAGATTTGAGATTGCCGCCATCAGTTAAGCGGTCCCCCTCTGCTTAGATCATTATCGCCGGGGCGAGGGATGGCAAAGCATACAAAAAAAAACGTTTCTGTTACAGTGATCGCGGCGGTTAATGGCCGCGATCGTTGCGTTGAAGACACAGTTCCGTCTGAAGAAGTCCTCCAGAGTGCAGCGCCTCGAAGAGGAAAAGATACAGACATCTAGACATCTGAAAGTGTCTTACATTAAGTACTTTTTCTTGTAGACATGTTCATCCTTCACAGAGAGGCTGAGAGCAAGGGAGCACGTCGCTGAAAACACACACGCTCAAAAATACATTTGTATTTTTCAACTTCGTTCGCTTCAAAAAAAAAAAAAAAAAAAAAAAAGGCACTTCGTATTCCTTACGTGGCGCATGCATTTTTGATGCTCGCTGGTGTCACGTTAAAATCCTTCCTCGTTACTTATAATCCATAATTGAAGACGTACCTGTATAATTCCCTGTGATCTCAGCTTTTGAACCTTTTAATGATGGTTCGCGTCGTGATGATTGAATCTTCTGCCTTTGAAAAGAAAAGAAGGTGGATGGTTTTTCTGTGATGTTTTTTCTAACGATATTGGACATTGAGCAGCGAAGCCCCCGCCCCGTGGCAATGGAGCGGTGATAGCACGTCAGGTAGGAAATCTCAGCTGGTGAGACAAAAGTTGCAGCTTTGATCCCAAAAGTGCAAAAGAGGAAATGACTTATTTCCTATACTAAGAGGTACTAGGCCTATATCCCCACCGAGCATTCAAGAATGACGCTTGAAGGTATTAATGTGACATGTAAAACGCCGCCTATACTCTTATTCGGTATGCAGATTTTCCGATTGCCTAATATACGTTTTATCGTTAGATAATTTTATCCTCATATGGATAATCAAAATAACAAAGCAAAAGGATAAAAAGAAAATTGTGTTCCAATGGATTATTACAAATTGATTTGACATATTCACGGCTTAAATGTATTAAAAATTTTAGACCTCCCAACTCCAATTTTATAGTGACTCGTTGCATCTAAATTCTTCCGTTGGGCCCAATTGAATTGATTGTTTTTTAATTTTGGCAACAGTTGTCCAAACAGAACATTGTACAGGGCAGTACAAAATTTAATTTGGGCCAATGGAAAAAGTTTGATGCAATGATTCACTAGAACATTTTGAGTCCAAATTTTTTTCACAGTGTATGCAATTTGATATACACAATGGATATCTGTCACTAATGCGATTGCGCTTTCCACATTACCACATTAAGTACCACCAATATTTACCATTTTCTTTCAACCATAAACCATAATCCTAGGTTGCTTTAATCAGACAGTCTCTGCAATTAGTGCGCTGCGCTGGAAACGCATCTGCTAAATGACAGGTAACACATCCGTGCATTTTTGAAGGCTTAGTTTTGACATCCTCCTCGTCTGCCTGCAGTCTGTAAATCTCGCGTTATTGCTTCTATTTTGACACATGTCATTAATGCCACGTTACTGAGATAATGTGAAGTCTCATCACCCGTCTTTTGTGACATATATTAAATTAGATTTCCGTCTCACTACATTTCCTCTCCAAATCCCAAATGGCCTGTAAAATTTGCCCCTCTATTATCCCTTCCCACCCTGGTCGATTGTGAATGTCACATTTCCAGTAGAAATATTGGATTTTAAAGGAGTCGTTCACCCAAAAATGTAAATTCTGACATAACTCACGCACGGTCCAAACTCATATGATATTCTTTCTCCTGCTTGTTCTGCCAGTTTTTGTTTATACTGAAGAAAATGAAGGAGAGTTTAACCTAATGATGGGTTTGCGATAATAAAGTGGTTTATTGCAGATGCAGAATAGCCAATATTAATGAGGATGTAAAAGGCTTTCCTTTTTCCTTGATGTTTTCCAGTTGCTTTTTGCACTCGTCTCGTTCTCTCTTTCATTTCCTCATCTCTGAACGACCGAAAACACTGATGCACAGCCGTCTTGGCTGGAAAACAAGCAAGTATCCCCTCTTGACTGTGGTTTAAGTTAAATCACTGCCCGCCTTTCATGAGCGGCCATATTGTTTCTTTCTTTGATGTGGGTCTGCTTTTGTGGCAATGTTTTGCTCCCTACCTGGAAAAGCATCCAGATGGAGGGAAAGGAGAGAGGGGTAAGCTCGTGTCCGCTTGCCATCTGTCCTCTATCGGGCAAGATATTCTTCTCATGTAAGAACACACACACACACACACACACACACAACATTACACTGCTCAGTGCCTCGGGGACAAAGCAATGTTTATTGCGTGGTGTTTTGAGCCTGTTTTATGAACTCCAGTGTGGCTGGATTTTGTCACTCTCTGTAAATGTATGGAATTATTGGAATTCGCGGTTTAATAAAATACTGCCATGTGACCGATCGCTCTGGATCAGCTGGAAAATGGCCCCATAGCAGCGTTGACTGGCTGATGACACCATAAGAACACACACGGTCCCAACCCCTAGAAGTCAATTTCTACTGTAATATAAAAAAGCAATAGCATCTACTATAAAGCTTGACTCAGCGGTTTGTCAGCAGCGCGATGTAGTTATGGAATCGAGAAGATGCTAAGCGTGTCGCTTTAACCAGCCAAACCAGCTTTTTTCAGACCTATAAAACATAAGCAAGACGCACAGAAACTGCAGTTTAGAAATATATCTGCTGCGATACATGACTTTTTTTGTTTTTTTCGCAGGAAAAGAAGAGTCGTGCGGGTTTGCAATGGCATGAGGATGAATAAATAATGGCAGGATTTTTAGCTATCACTTTAAACACCGGAGCATGGCTCAGATCACCTGAACTGAGCTACATTTGATTGCACTAATAAATAGGGATGCATCAAATCTGAAGCAGAATTTAAAGCAGAGTTTAAATAAAAGTAACATATTGCTTGCAGCTACCAATTAAATTGCAGCGCCATATGCAAATATTACTATATTAATATTAAAGGTGCTGTGTGCTCTTTCTGTGCCGCTAATGGCATTTCACTTGCTTGTTGACATTTGAAAGTCTCACTAGAAAGGCTGAACGCGTGGAAGATTTCTGCAAATATATAACTCATAGAACATTTAAAGTTAAATAAATAAATACAACGGATAGTATCGCAAATTGGGAAAAAAATGAATGCTAGTGTAAACCCGAAGCTAGATTTCCAATTCATTGCAAGCCTAATTTTAACTAGTATTCTGCACTTTTTAACTCATCCTCACTCCCAGCTCATCACATTTTGAAGCTTTGTCAGGACCACTTAGTGTCACTTTTTGACGCTCAAGGTACTCCTTTTTAATCTGTTGTTTTCAGTTGTTTGTCGTAATTTAACGTTTGCATTGAAAAATATTGAAATAATTTAATCTAGCCCCACCCCTATCCTTAACATACTCGCTTCTGAATAATATAAACACGTATTTACTGCAAAAACCGAGCATAAAGAAGCAGTATAAAAGCATTACAAACTAGTAGTGAAGTCTTTATACGAAGACGAGAATAAAACAAGGTTTTGACGCTAGCTGCATCTGCCTGTTATGTCTTGTGTTGTATTGGCAAATGGTAGGTTTAGGGGCAGGGTTTGGGGTATGTGCTCATAAATGTAAATGTAAATAATGTAATAGATCATAACGTGATGTCTTGTCCTGGTGCAATGACAAAAAAATACAGTAAAAGCCATTACAAAGGAGGCATTTGTTTCATCCAGCGGGGACATAATTACTTATTGTAAGTCATTACGCGTCACGTTGCATCACAAAGTGTAAACATAACAGCACATCTGCATTTGTGATTGGAAAAGCGACATACAACAAGCACTACTCTCATTTGTATAGTATGTAGCAGGTTATTTTAATAAGAAAACAAGACTTACTTAAAGGTTGTGAGTCAGAAGCACCAGACCGTTCTTGCAGAGTTAGAATTGACCGACTTTATACTCCCAGCACAGGCTGCTCTGCAGGTTCAGGCTGCTCTGCAGGAACTGATCTGGAACAGTGTGGTGAAAAACAACCAATGATAGTTATAGTATATTTTAGTTATGGCCTGTTTTGGAAGCACAAAGAAAGTAGTTTCACTTTCACAACAACTCCAGAACATGGCGCTGGCAACAACGCTAGCGCGAGAATAATAGTTCTCCTTCTTTCTTTAGGTAAACATGTTATTAATAAATAAATAAACCCACACAGTGATGTAGAGAAGTGGGGGCGTGTTTAAACAAGGCATTTTAGGGGGTGTGGTCAAGTCGTAACTTTTCATAAAGAATATCTCTTTGCTTTTGAAACTTTAGTCTTTGCAACTTCAGGGATCTTATCTATGCACTAACATTTCAAAGAGAAAGGAAAACTTGAAACGGCATCATACGACCCCTTTAATCATGACAATAAAATTCCCAGTATCTTTCTCATTGGCTAAGGCTTTCTTATTTAATGCAATGGAGGACCCTGCACATCGAAAAACAAAGCTAAAGGGTTCCTTACCAAGCATCAGTTAGAAAGTCAGAAAATCCAACTTATTCATTGGGTTGAGTTCGGGGTCTTCAGGAAACTTGTTTAGTTAAGGTAGCTGTATTTTCCAGATAACTTTTTGGTACTGCTGCAGAAATTGCACAGTTTACCTTAAAAAAAAGACAATTCATTACCTAATATGTATTGATATTACCAACTTAAATCCATTCAGCAGTCTTTGCCATGATCTTATGTGGGACCGCTTTGTCTGCGCTCTGTAAAACTGTGAGATATCTGCTGACTAGCAGCATTACACATGCCTTCATCCTCTTTCCCTGCTCATATTTCCGTCACAATTCTGCTAATCCCTCCTTTTTCCTGTTCCGGCGCCAAATTGAGCTAAAACTTGTTTTAACCGCTCTAATATTGATTCTCTGCTTTGTTCAGCATATTTTCTATCTGTTGCCTCAATTAGAGCGAAAAAGGTAATTATACAGAGTGTAAAGAGAGCGTCCTTCTATTTCGGATGACGAACGCCCGTCCGTTTTAATCAATAACCTTTGTCTGACGATAATGTGTGTATTTAGTAACTTGACTCAGGAAATGGATTAAAAGCTCAGAGTGAACAGGCCAATGGACCACAGTCAATATAATGGGAGGAAGTCGTAGCTTGATATCTGTAATGGATGTACTTGGAGGAATTCATAACTACGCAGTTGTGCCTTTTCCTCAGAGTTGCGAGTGTCTAAAGAACTGGGTGAGAAAATACAGATTTGATTATGTGCGATCTAGTTATTTCAGAGTATATTCATTACAGCATCTGAAAATATAAAAGACTTTGGAAGAGAGAAGGAGACTTTCGCTGAAGGAAAAAAAAAAAAATCCATTGTATATTTATGTGTGGGTAATTAGCTCTTTAGAAAGCGAAAATGTACGTTTAAAGATGTCAGGAAAGTCGGATGGCTGGGATAAAAGATGATTTAAGTTAAAAAACATTCATAAAAACCTCTAAATGCCGAAACGTTCATCACTGAATGAATTAACATATTAGTGTCTTCAATGACACTCTGTCGCGCATTAGATTTCTAGTTCAGCCAAGAAAAGCACGCATTGTTTTTTAATCTACAGCTTCTAATGAGGAATTCAATACCAAGGCTTTTATTTGTTTCCAGTATGCGACACTAAGTGTACCCTCTTAGCACTTAATAGGTGAGCAGTCTTTCTCAAAGTTGGTAGATGTACAGTAGAGAGACTTGGAAAGAAAATAAGTAAAAAAAATCTAAACGGACAGCAATTTTTGTTTCATTTAAAAGTCGACACAATCTTCACCGTTATGTATATATATGACACATATAGAAACGCTCTCTAATATCCTCCATGATCTGAAACATCATCGATATCATACAGGACTCACTCATCATGGGATCAGACACATTCAGAGATGTGTGATTTCTGCTTCCATTAGTGAATCAACCTTGAAAGGGGCGATTATTTTTCCAGATGTAGCACCTTACTTTGTATTTTCTTTTTTTTCTTTTTTTGAAGATGAAGCACTTTACTTTAAGAGAAACCCTGAAACCGCTGAACCAGCTCCCAGGTTGAGCTCATTCATAAGTGCCTAATGACAGAGACCACGGGCAAAATTCTGGGCAAATGTGTGCAGATGCTATAAAACCGTGAGTGAAGCGCTCTTCAAGATTGCCCGGCACACGGAAGACGTCGCTTTGCACGCTCAGACTTTCCGACAGTGGATGCGAAGTGGATTATTTATGGCCTTTATTGCCTTCGTGGTGAAAAGAGGTTGGGTTGCATTAAAGGGCCTGGCGTGTTCGTGCGTGCGTGCGTGTGTGTGTGTGTGTGTGTGTGTGGATGAAGGGTCTAATCAGCCCAGGCAGGTGTCATTTTCAGCTTTCCCTCTCTCCCGGAAGGCATTCCTGTATTATCACATAAATCACACTCTTAATGTGATGTGAGGAACCAGATTGTTCAAAAAAACACATCACGTATGGCTGATTTTCTTCTATATATATACATATATATATATATATATATATATATATATATATATATATATATATATATATATATATATATATATATGCACACACACTTTTCTTTTTCTTCCTTTGTGTCTTGAAGCACGTAATATCTCACTTTGGGGATACTGTCAGGCTTGTGTTACCTTCAAAACGTACC
Source organism: Puntigrus tetrazona (assembly GCF_018831695.1). Taxonomy (NCBI): domain Eukaryota; kingdom Metazoa; phylum Chordata; class Actinopteri; order Cypriniformes; family Cyprinidae; genus Puntigrus; species Puntigrus tetrazona. Next base: position 2,217,375 of record NC_056709.1, read on the forward strand.
ATTAGCCTTCCCGGCCGTATGAAATGATCTGGCCTTTATAATTATTTCATCACGTGTGTAGCTCGCCGCAGTGAATCAAGCACGTTTACAGATTAGCCGCGGGAAGGATTTCTTATTTTTTTTTTGTATTTCTGGTCGCAGCGGTCTTCCTTTTTAAATATCACTAATACGCTTCACGTCATCAGCCGCCCGCGCTAATTGTTTTGTCGTTCCGTCCGGATAAGCTGTTTTCTTCCTCGTTTGCTCCACCCATGTACACTGCTAATTGCGACGTTTTGCACTTGACTTAATTACGCAATTTAGCAAATGCCTGAGCTTTGTTTGCCGTGCCGAATAAAACGGCACGATTACCGTTTTCTTGTAAAATTCGGCAATTCGTGTATTTGTTTTAAGTGAAAGTTTTAAGACAATTAGGCGTATGTCTTCAATCCCGTGCAGTTTAAACGAGAGCTGGTTAATTGTCTCCACTTCGTAAGCACAGATCAGTCGTGTCCTTATGCGTCAGCACTGCTCCAATATACCATATGTTTCACGGGACGTATTGATGCTCGCAGTTTTATGCTGTATTATCTTCCCACTAAACATTTTGTGATGTCAGCTCTGGAAGTTACAGCATGACAGGAAAGAGAGCAAGAGCAATGCTGGCTGCCGTAATTTATGGTTGTTCTCACTTCAGAGGGTTTGGCAGGGATAGGATTTTAGTTCATTTAGTTGGTGTGAAAGCTGTTTTCTGAGTTTTGCTCGCACAAAGCACCTAATCACACATGAGTCTACCGGAAATTGTTGTCTGGGGTATTGCTGAGGGAATAGCTTTAATATGTGCGATATATTCACTGTGAATTATTAGCTGGCACTACACTCCGGTTGGATGGATGGATTTATAGATAGAGAGGTAGGTAGGTAGAAAGATAGATAGATCGTTTAAACTAGGTTCGTATCGTTTTATTTTATTTCCACACGCACTTTTGTTTTTTTCAATCGTGGAGACATTCCATAGGCGTAATGGTTTTTATACTTTTAGGTTTTCACTCTGTAGGATTCATAAGCGTTTCGAAAAGTGGGGACAAAAGTGAGGTAATGTCCTCGTAAGACACCTTCTCCTTGTGAAGCCTATGTCATACCCATGTCATTTATACGAATCCGTGTCCTCATGTGTCACAAACCGGGAGAGAGTAAAAGCTGAAAATGACACCAGACTGGGCTGATTAGACCCTTCGTCCACACACACACACACACACACACATATTTACCGATTCCACTGTTTAAAAATGATGACTAGAGCAATGGCTGCCGAAAAAGTGAGCATTTATTTCATAAATATTCAAATATTTAAAAAAATGTGTTAATTGTAAGATTTGACGATATTACTCTTTTACTGTACTTTTTAAATCAATTTAACGCAGCACCTATGTGCATAAATACTTCGTAACAAATAAACAAAAGTGCAGTTTTTTTTTTTCTTCCTCCTTGTCGTGGATGTTCTTCTCTCTTAGACCCAAGTATCGTTCCGTGTGTACATGTCTGTTAATTTAGATATATAAACTGTAGTAAAATGCAGCATTCGGAGGCAGTGTGGAGATTTATTTGTGCTCTCTTTTAGCCCTGCCGACCTCGGTCGACTCCATCAGTGGCCCTGCTGAGGTTTGAAATAGACCCAGATTGGTGACAGCGGGAGAATGACATATTGTCTCTTTCCACCTTTATTTTTACGATCCTGTTACAGTTTGTTTGACTTTTTTATCATGACTGTTAGAGAGGCGTCCCACTGCGGCGTCCATTTGGAGGTTTTTACACATTTCTACACGCGCGGCTCTCGTTTCAAAGTGATGTTCGAACTTGTCATGACATTTTTGCCATCTTCATCCCTGTCCGTTTTATTTCTGTTTTGCGTCGCCGTCAATGCTTTTACGAAGGAGCGGAGGTGTTGTGTTGCATTTGAATCGACTCGTCTTGATGGTGTGTTATTGCTTTGACTGTCAACCAACAGCAGCAAGGTCATCGTCCCATGTAAAGTAAGATTACGGCACGACTACAATCTGCCGGGAACGCGGTGTGAAGCGAGTGGGTTAGCGACCTGTTTAACTACCCAATACTGAGACCCATAAAAACAGCACAGTCACCCCCCCGTCCCAATGAAATTCCACTCTGATCTGAGGTGACTTTGGTGTCGCTAAAAGAAGGGACATTCATCTAAAAGCTTCGTGTAAGTCATCCGTTCATTAAACGAATGCGAGAGAATTATTTTAGAATGCTGTAAAGCAAAAAAAAGCTAATAATGAAATCAAAATAAAATAAATGCGTTTTAAAAAAAGTATATAATATAGAAAACAAACCTTAATGCAAAGTATATGCAATTCTTAGTGCATGTAAAATACACAATTTAATAACTAAAACAACAATAACCAGTAGTATAATAATAATAATAATAATAATAATAATAATAATAATAAAATAATAATAATAATAATAAACAACAATAACAACAACAACAATAAAATAATAATAATAATAATAATAATAATAATAATAATAATAATAATAATAATAATAATAATAATAATAATAATAATAATAATAATAATAATAATAATAATAATAATAATAATAATAATAATAACTAAACTAACAACAACAACAATATAATTATTAATAGTGGTAATAATATAATACTACTACAACTAATAATAATAATAAATCACAATCCCAACAACAACAACAACAACAACAATAATAATAATAACAGTGATGTTTTTATACTTAATAATAATAACAATAAACAACATCACCACAACAAAACAGCAACAATTAATAAATAAATCAATTTAAATAAATGAAAATGTATTTCTTCGCCATATGGCTGTGCAGTTTAGCTGCTTTTCTTTGCATATGAATGAGAAACATCACGGGTCGCTGTGTCACTCTCAGCATCATCTATGAGGTGAGTCAGGAAACATCTCCCTGTAAACAGCACCTGGCGTGAAAAACCGTCAAGACATGTTGCGATTTTGTTTGTCATATTTCCGTCTTGCATGTGAGAAGTATCCCAACGTGTTTGTCGCGACACGAAGTTCTGAAGCAAAAAAAAGAAGTAGCTGAGATACAAAGAGAGTTCTTTCCTGAATCCATTCATAACTACATTTTTGGACATATTCCACTTTCAGAGTCTTCATCCAGCGAGTCTCCATCCTAGAGAAACAAAGCCGATTGACCGAGTTCTGCATCTCCATGCTACAGAGGCAGAATACAAACACACATTTGCCACAACGTTGAGCTCCGGCGATCAGCGCTTCACCTCAAGGTACTTCTGCTTGCTTGTTCAAGTCAAGGGCCTTCTCCAGGGCCACATCTGCATGTTGCAGATCTTAAGACTCCTGCTCCTTTCTCACTGCACTGTTACCGATACAACCGACGGAAGAAGTCACGGCCACCAGGCTCTTCACCAACTATCACTTCTCCAAACCTCCTCCAGAGACCTTGGCATCGCTGTATATGATGTATATGTACGCTAGCATAGCAAAGAAAAAAAATCACTTGGGTTTTACTGTTATCTATACCTTTAAAAGGTTTATTTATATATCTAATTAGCTTTCAGATCTTGTTTTCATCCACTTTTGGTTTGTTTTCTAATTGGTTTTCAATCATAGTTATCTGAAGCAACGCGGATCTGGAATATTTTTGGACGTTATGTAGCATGCATAAAACCCCGGCTACGAAACCTGGCCTCCACCGCGTATAATTTAGCGCGTATAATTTCCATCGCAGTATATAAAGCGCACTACATCATGTGCTGGTGTGGTGTGGCTTTAAAAGGTCAGGTCAGGCGTGCTCTAGGTTGAAGAAACTCAGTTATACAGTATCTCCTTCACGGATGCAGTGGCGTTCAGGCCATCCCGATGTTCCTGCTAACGTTTTAGCTGTTTCGCGTATTCGTTTTTTTCGACATAAAAACCGGCCGATGAAATCTAACGATGGCACGGGCGACTAAATTGTCTTTCTGTCCACCTCAGCTTTCTCTGAGTATTAAAGAGCACAGAAATGTCTTTCCGTTTCTCTCAGGCGGGAGCAAAGCAGCCATCGGTTGTTTCGCTGGTTGACTCGCTCCAACGAGTGACGGGATTAGCAAATGTACGGAAGAAACGGAGGCAGTGAAAAGCCGGTTGCAGACTGCGAAGTGCGTCGCGTGTGTTGAGCCGAGAGAGATGCGTTTAGTGGATGGCGCTGTATCGCTTAAGCAGGCATGAAGAAAAAAAACAAACGGAAAAAAACAAGACATCGACTAATGAACGAGAAAGAGAGAGTTCTCTTACTTTTCTTGGTTTGGCTTCTCGTACTTTTTAAGTCCAGAAGTGATGTTTTATTTATTTGTATATTTATTAGCAGCGGATGCCCGTGCTTAAAAATGTTTCGAGTTTAAATGTATGTCTCTTTTCGAGGCCTTCGGCCTTCAGGATGGCTCCCAAAACAGACTAAATGAGAGTCCGGGAGTCCAGCTCAAGCGAAAGTCAAGTTGTTGTTGTTTTTTTCTCTCTGTGTGTAGGAAGGTCAAACGTTCAATAGAAGCAGGTAGACGTTCTGATTGAGCCCCGCACGCTCGCGCACACACACACACGCGCACACACACACACACTCACTCATACACGCACACACACACACACACACACACACACACACACACACACACTCACTCACTCACTCACTCATACACACACACACACACACACACACACACACACACACACACACACACACTCACTCACTCACTCACACACACACACACACACGTGCGCTGCTCTCATACCGTTCGGGTCCAGCAGAGGGGGGAAGCTGATCTCTGGGTCAGACTCGTCTTCACTGCCACATGTCTATGTCTTTAACCACATGGCTTTTATTTGGTTTCGGCGCATGAAGTGCAGTTTGCGACCTTGGCATAAAAAAAAAGAAAAAAGCATTTCCTGTAAAATATTGAATTTTAATGTATACAGTATGGGAATCCTGACCCTTTCCTCAGAAAACTATCTACTAAAATTTCAACATACTGGGAAATGGTAAAATGGTATTCTTTCTCCTGGATGAGGCTGAATACACACACACACATATGAATGTTTTTGCCTTCTTCTTTGCAAGGTGTTCATTTTCTTCTGGATTTATTTGTGGGAGAAAACAAGAAAAATATTGCTACGGGCAATAAAGCCAAATTTTATACGATTCTGATTTAATCCTTTTATTTCCCCATTGAAAAGTGTTTTTTTTTCATTTTATGCAATATTTATATATTTAGTAATTTTTCAAGTTTTCGCAGGGAAGATGATCTCTTTTTTTAGACTCCACTGCACACCTAATATACTTTCAGTTGTTATTTTTCTTCTTCGGATGCTATTATCTTCCCCCGTAATTTATGTGCAGCTCTTTGCTGTATTTTGCTGAATTGCTGGACTATCCAGAAACGAATGCTTACCGACTTCATAATGACGTTTGTCAGCCAGTTACCATCCACTTTCACCTTGCGTTCTTCAGAGATGTGAAGGTTACTGTACGATTGTGCTGTAAATTACATTCGCATACGCAAAGAGATAAAAACATTGTCAGCCAGACCAACAGAGAACTAATAGAGAATTTCATCGTGCAGCGCCCCCTGCTGTCCCGGAGAACCTCCGAAAGTCATTTCAACAGCCCAAAGTGTCAAAATTTACACGAATTCACTCTATATTTGCTTCGTTATACCTTAAAAAAAAATGTAATCCCGCTATAAACGCGCTTTATCTAAGAGTTTGAAGCAACATTTACCCAGTTTTAGAGAGCACATGGATCTATGCGTTCATTCGAGCCTGCGCAATAATGCGATTCAAAAGATTGAAACCACCGCCGACCGCTTGAAGTGAAATACTCTTCGCAGCAGTACGTTACCTGAAAAACTCGACGTTTATAAAAACGGCAACCAGGAACGTTCTTCACGCCTCGAGCGTCTTCTGTTGTTCTGTTTTGTTGGTTTAGAATACAATGGAAGGCAGGCTGTTCGGTGAAGTTCGCAAGTCCGCCGCCGAAAGACGTAGGTGTGCGGGGCGAGGATTTGAATATCAGCAGCTCTTTGTTTTACGAGCCTTTACGAGGCAGATACTGCGGCGACTTTAGCAGCCCTTGATGAGCCATTTAGCATGCTAATCATCTGACATCCTGCTCGTTAAAGAGGGAGAGAGAACGAGAAGAGGTAGAAAGAGTGGGTGAAAGCCAAGAAGAGTCTCTCTCGCTCCCTCTACGTCTGCTGTCCTTTGGGGAGCTTTGATAAAATGAATGCATTATTGCCTTTTCTCTGCCGCCCATAAATTAAAAGATAACAACAACATGTATACGGCATGAAGATTAGGTTTGTCGAATTGCTTCTAATTATTTTCCGCCCAGCAAGCTGCGCCAGGCGCTCCGGTATTGATGAATAACTTTACGACGGCCTTCAACAAGCTGAGGTTGCTTTGGGAAAGGGGGCATGCGGTTTATGTGGAGACACGCTCTCTCCAGAGCGATATTAGTTGCTCGGTTTGGGTGCGAAGCGGGAAAAAAAAAAAAGTTTAATTAGCAAACCAATAAAGTCAGAGAAAGAGCAGTGCAATGCCTCACGCAGAAATTACATCTCCATTCCAATAGATGGCCCACAGCACTGCTGCCGGTGTCATTGTCTTACTCAAATGCAATTCGGACAAGTTTTTAATTGCTGTAAACTCATGTATATTTATATCAAGTGCCGTGATTTTTTTGTTTTGTTTTGGATGCCAGGTTGTAGCTACTTCATTATCAGAACAGTGTGTCGGTGATGCACACAAACAGACACACTTTTAGCATATTCTGTGTTAGAATGTGTAATTATTTAAAAACGAGTTTTATTTATTCTTACAATAACCTTATAATTGTTTCCCTCAGATATTTTGTGTTATGTATTTCACATTTTTGTAAGGCATAAAACATTCATCTTTTTAATTAATAAAAAAAAAAAAAAAAATATATATATATATATATATATATATATATATATATATATATATATTTTTTTTTTTTTTTCATTTTAAAATAATTAATATTACAGTTAAGACATTGAAGAAATACATTATGATTATTCCGTAAAAATATATATTTTTTAATTTTTTGAAGTAGCCTACATTATGTACATTCTACTGAACAATAGTAATATTTTTCTGCTGCAATATCAAACTTTTATTTTTTTGGGTTGTGAACACCTTTTCAGTTCTGTGATATGATATGATGATAGATTTACTCTTAATAAAATGGTCAAATGCTTCCACAGTGGTGTGAATATATATAAAAAATACAGGAGTGTTCCTTAAAATAAATTCATAAATTCATAAATTCACCCATCCCTGCTTCACTCACTAATATACGTGGGCCTCATCCATTCACATGAATAAATAATTCAGCAGCATGTTCCCTCTCAAAGTCACCCTCAGATCCATGATCCTCAGAATCCCGTGGAATGTTCTGGAATCTTTCGGCACGTGGCGGCTCTCAGCTGTTCATTTCGACGTAACCTTTAAAGTGAGCCTTTCCATATCCTCCCCAGATGGCCGGGAGAACTGCTTCCGTATCAAACGCGCTGACGGTGTTGGTTTTCGCCCTTCAGTCACGCTGACCCTCGGCTCCATTTGGCTTATTTACCTTTTATTAGTGTTCACCCTTGCCTCGACATTTCATCAAACAGGCCACCGTCGCTGATCTCGGGGTTCGTGTTACGAACCGACCCGCGCACACGACAAACAATCACAGCCGCTTGTTTACACAGGCTCCAGCTCGAACCCTTAATATAAAGAAAGCCGCACATGCTTGTCTGCACACAGGGCCGGCGTGACCCTCTCTCCGTTTCTACTGGAAATCAACTTAAAGGCTTCCGGTATTCTGGAAAGTGCCTTTCAGTTTGGTATTAAAGGCTTAGTTTGAAGGCTTAAAGAGCTTCATTTTTGTCATTTCTGTGCTTCTACGTATTCCAGCATAAACATTTATTTCTTTTTTTGTAGTTGAGTCAGTTTTTGCTATCTGTCCTCCTCCATCCCCAGCTCCACCTTTTGTCCACAGTCAGGTCTTTTGATATTCCTCGTTGAATCACGCTCCTCTATCTTGAACTACGTTGCTACGTTAAATTGTCATTAAGAACGTCTCGGTTACGTATGTAACCCTCGTTCCCTGAAGAAGGGAACGGAGACGTCACGTCGGATGACCGACGAATTGGGATCTCGCTTCGAGAGACCAATCTACTTCGAGTGTATCTAAACGAGCCAATTGAAGATTGGCATGCGCTAATCGCATCCAGCTGCCGCTGATCACAGCGCGTGTATAAATAAGCAGCGGGTGCAGCGCATATTCAGGTTTTCGCTGAGGAGCCGAGCTAGTGACCCGGCCCCTTCAGCAGAGGTGCAGCACCGTGGCGGCGGGGCGTGGCGTCTCCGTTCCCTTCTTCAGGGAACGAGGGTTACATACGTAACCGAGACGTTCCCTTTCAGTCGGTCACTCCGAGTCACGTCGGATGACCGACGAATTGGGATCCCTACCAAAACGCCATGGACGCTGCCTCTTCCAGTGTCCTGTGGGAGCCCACAAGCCCCTCAGTCTATCGGCGTAGGCCGGGCTCAACCACAAGAAGCCAGCTACTTTTGTAACACTACCCATTCGTAAGACTGGAACACTGGGAAACGCCCCACGTTCTAGTGAACAGGGGCGTCACGGAAGTCCAGCCTTCCCGTAGGAGGTCTCGGAACGAATACGCATATGGACAGTATTTCAGTTTGCATATGGAAAATTGGAGGTGATTGAACCCTCTTAGACGGGCAGAAGGTCTGCCGGGGAAACACGGGGCTCTAAGGCTATGCCGTGAAATACACACATAAAGTCCTCTTGGGTACTTTACATGGCTCCCAGCCCTCACCGGTTCTCACGGATTCATCGAGAGGGCCTGGCGCCGGGCGCTCCGCAACATCTGGCTGCCGAGGGAATGGAGGAGCTCGACAGGGTCTACTGTATGGACGCTCTGGAGCGGTTATCAAGCCGACCCGAACCGGGCCTCTCAGTGCTTCTACCCGTTTGAGGTGAGAACACAGGAGGATACCGGTTCCACACGTAGGCTATAGAATCTAGCAATCGTGTTCGGGTCGCCCAGCCCGCAGCTCTACAAATCTGTCAGCGAGGTGCCACAGGCCACTGCCCAGGACGATGCAACACTTGCTGAGTGTGCCCGCAACCTGAGGGGGGGGGCAGGGCATACCCTGTGCTTGGTAGGCTAGGGTAATGGCGTCCACTATCCAGTGAGCCATCCTCTGCTTGGAGGCGGCACTCCCCTTCTGCCGGCCTCTGTGACAACGAGAGCTGGACTGAGGTCATGAAGCTTTGTGTCCGGTCAACGTAGCATCTTAGTGCTCGGACGGGACAAGCAACGTCAGGGCTGGGTCTGCCTCCTCCAGGGCAGCGCTTGAAGGTTCACCACCTGGTCTCTGAAGGGGGTAGTGGGAACCTTGGGCACGTGGCCGGGCCGTGGCCTCAGTGTTACCTGGGAATCCGCGAGCCCAAACTGTAGGCACGAATCGTCGACCGAAAAAGCCTGCAGGTCCCCTACCCTCTTGATGGAGGCCAATGCGAGCAGGAGCAACGTCTTCATAGATAAAAGAACTTTAGCACAACTGCTGGCAAGGGTCCAACGGAACCTACTGCAGTGCTGTCAGCACTACAGACAGGTCCCAAGAGGGTACTGTTGGGAGCCGTGGAGGATTCAACCTCCTGGCTTCCCTCAGGAACCTGATAATCCGGCCATGCTTACCCACAGACCTCCCATCTATGGGGTCATGATTTGCAGCGATTGCAGCCACCTAGATTTTAAGGGTGGAGGGAGACAGCCTTCGCTCCAACCCTTGCTGCAAGATGATAAGCCACGACTGATAGGGCAATTCGGGGTCTTCACCTGAGAAGAACACCACTCGACGAACAGGCTCTACTTCAAGGCATAGGCCTGTCTCGTGGACGGCACTCTAGCCGAAGAAATGGTGTCAACTACCCCTTGAGGTAGGTCACCTAGAGCCTCCGCATCCCATCCAGGGACCAGACATGTAGTTTCCAGAGGTCTGGACGCGGGTGCCAAGGGGTGCCCCGTCTCTGAGTCAGAAGATCCTTCCTCAGAGGATCGGCCAAGGAGGGGCTGTCGCGAGGAGCACAAGTTCTGGGAACCAAGTCTTCACCAGTAGGGTGCTACTAGCAAGACCTGCTCCTTGTCCTCCTGACCTTGCACAGTGTCTGTACAAGAAGGCTCACTGGGGAAATACATACTTGCAAAGGCCCCGCAGCCAGCTGTGTGCCAGTGGGCAATGGGAAGTCTCTGGAGAGGCAAACAGGTCTACCTGAGTGGCTCGGAAACGTTCCCAAATCAGCTGATCCGCCCGGGGATGGAGTCTCCATTCTCCGGGTAGTGCAGCTCGCGACAGCTCGTCGGCTGCCTGGTTGCACACTCCTGGAATGTGAATGGCGAGAAGCGACCTCAGAACTTCCGACTCCAAAGGAGGAGGAGGTGGTGGGCTAGTTGCGACATACGACGGGAGCGTAGACCACCTTGTTGGTTGATGTACGCAACGGTCAGTATGTTGTCTGTGCGGACTAGTACATGCTGGCCTCGAAGGCAGTTCTTGAGACTGCCTAGGACGAGATGTACTGCCAGCAACTCTAGGCAGTTGATGTGCCATTGCAGTTGAGGGCCCGTCCAAACCCCTGACACTGCATGCCCGTTTTACGTGGCCCCTCAGCCGGTGGTGGAGGCATCCGTGAAACCACAGCATACCTGGAGACCTGCTCCAGGGGCACTCCGGCCCAAAGGAACGAGAGGTCTGACCACGGGGAGAAGGTTTGGCGGCAGGCCGGTGTTATTTGAACCCGGTGAGTGCCACTTTGCCACGCCCACCTCGGGACTCGATCGTGTAGCCAATGTTGAAGCGGTCTCATATGGAGTAGTCCCAGCGGCATCACTGTGGCCGCGGCTGCCATATGCCCCAGGAGCCTCTGAAAATATTTCAGTGGGACCGCCGTCCTGCTCTTGAACATATTCAAGCAGTTCAACACCGAATTGGCACGCTCCTCTGTGAGGTGTGCCATCTGATCGATCGAATCCAGCTCCATCCCAAGAAAAGAGATCCTCTGCGTTGGACAGAGTTTGCTCTTCTCCTGGTTGACCTGAAACCCCAACTGGCTGAGGTGCTGTAGCACCAGATCCCTGTGTTCGCACAACTGAGCCGGGACTGAGCCAGTCATCCAGTTGGTTGAGAATGCGAACGCCTTACTCTCTCAGTGGAGCAAGGGCTGCTTCGCGACTTGCATGAAGACGCGCGTGGCGACAGGGAGAGCCCGAAGGGTAGGACTTGTACTGATATGCTCGACCTTGAACGCGAACCTCAGGAATGGCCTGTGGCACGGAAGAATCGACACATGAAAGTCACGTGTCCTTCAGGTCGATCGCTGCAACCAATCCTGGGGACGGACGCACTGAATAGGCGTTTCTGTGTCAACATCCTGAACGGGAGTGCTCGATTCAGGATTCACAGATCCAAGATTGGTCATAACCCACCGCCTTTCTTGGGCACTATGAAGTATGGGCTGTAAGCCCCGACCTCATCGGGCTGGAGGAAGCGGCTTTATCGTGCCTTCACTAGAAGGACAGCAATCTCCGCCCACAAGACAGGGGCACGCGCATTGTTCACTGACATATAGCGGATCCCACTGAACTTGGGGGACGCTGGATGAACTGAATCATATAGCCAAAGTCGAAGGGTTCGCAGGAGCCACCGGGATAGCCTGGGAAGATTCAACCAGGCATCCAGAGACCGAACTAGCGGCTCGAGCGGAACCACAGGCGTGCAGGCGATGGGGCAGCGAGGGGAGTGCAGGGACCGGCTTCGGGCGTCGTGGCCGGTCCGGCGGGGTCTGAGTGTGTGCGCAACTCTTACCTGCATCCCGCAGAAGTGAGGCGGGTAGGCCGTTGGTTCGTCCTCCCAGTCTTCCCACTGCTGCATATTAGCCCAAGGAGAGCGCGAGTGGCGCGGAACTGGCCCGCTCAACTCCTCGCTCTCCTGGGGACCCAGAGACAGAGAGAAACCGCCCTTGTCGAGTTTTTAGGTAGCGGCAACATTCTCTGCCCGTTAGAGCAGCTCCTCCATCCCGGATCTGCTTGCACCTGCGCTTTCCTCCAGGTTTGGCAGGAGCCTGGACAGGCTGGGTGGCTGCCCTGCTGCCAGCTCCACGGTGCTGCCTAGATGGAGGCTGCTGCGTTGACTGCACGGGAGCGGTGGCGGCAGCAGGGGCACCCTCGGCGACAAGCTGGCTGAGGTGGGCCGTCGGCGGCTGGGTGAAGGCAGCAGCTGCACGCCGAGGCAGGATGTTTCTTACCTCCGTCTGCTTCTGGGCAGCGGAGAACTGCTGGGCAAAGTTCTCCACTGCGTCGCCGAAGTGGCCGGTCTGGGTCATGGGGGCATTCAAGGAACGTGTCTTGTCTACCTCGCGCATGTCGACCAGACACAGCCACAGATGGCGTTTCTGGACCACCGTAGTGGCCATCGCACAACCCAGAGACCGCGTTGTGACCTTCGTCGCTCGTGGCGCGAGGTCCATCACGATACAGAGTTCTTTCAGAACTTCCGGGTCATGACCACCCCTGTGCAGATCCTTCAGTGCCTTGGCCTGATGAACCTGCAACAACGCCAAAGCGTGTACTGCAGACGCAGCTTGTCCACAGGCCGCACAAGGCACTGCCGTTCAGAGCCGACGAGTACCTGCAGGCCCGGGAGGGGAGCACAGGATCACCGCACTAAGCGGAAACGGCATTGGGACACAGCTGCATCCCAACTGACCGCTCCACTGGGGGGGCGATCACCGTAACTCCCTGGCTGTGCCGCTGTCAAGGGTGGTGAAGGAGGAGGAGCCACTGGGGCAGTTTCTGGCAGTGAAAGGCTTTCCACATCCCAGTAAGCTCCTCATGCACTTCCGGAAGAAAGGTACCAGGGTGGGGCCCTGAGAACCAGCGCAAGCCACCCTTAAATACCAATCGTCCAGCCTCGAGGGCCCGGGAAGCAGTGGAGGTTTCCACTTGATCCCGATCACCTCGGCGGCCTGGGCAAGCATAGCCACCATTTCTAGATCTGTATCCAGTACATTCAACGCCTGGTAGACGCAGAGCAACAACCGGATCTTCACTTCCAGAAATGTCTGGCTCACCTTCCGATGCAGCGATTGACTTCTGATCATCAGGGGAGCCCAGAGGGTACAGCTGATACCCCACGTGAGGTCCAGACTGCCCCTTTTGCAGCTCCACTGGTTGCAGAGTTTAAGCTTTGTGTCACAACGAAATGGAGCCCACCTGTCTGCAGCCAGAATGAGAACCAAGTCGAGCAAACACAAGCTCCGCCTCCTTTTTCAAGGCGACAGAGCCCGCCCATCACTCCGAGATGACCATCTCCCGCGAGAAAAGGATTCATCCACAACCGCCACCTCAGCATGCTCAGCCCAGGCACACGAGGCAACGATTGTGACCATCACCTAACACCAGGTAACAACCGCATCCAGAAACACACGGGTGTACGTCGTCTGAAGCAAGACCCACGCTGTCTTCCAAGACGCGTCGAGTTTGCCAGGCGTAACGTCGTCTTTAAAAAGACGCACCCGCGAATGCTCTTTTAGTGCTGCGGCAACAGGGGATAGCCGTTTTGCACACAAACAGGGGGGTAGTGCAGCCTGATTGTGGCAATCCACTCGACGCAGGAAAACGACCTCCGCTGAAACGCCGTACTCCAACACTCGTAGATCGTCTTTGAGCGGAACAGTCACGCGGCTCCGAAGCGAAAAGCTGAATATGCGCTGCACCGCTGCTTATTTATACACGCGCTGTGATCAGCGGCAGCTGGATGCGATTAGCGCATGCCAATCTTCAATTGGCTCGTTTAGATACACTCGAAGTAGATTGGTCTCTCGAAGCGAGATCCCAATTCGTCGGTCATCCGATGTGACTCGGAGTGACCGACTGAAAGGGAACATTAATAATACATAAACATTTCCCGTTCTCATCTATGCTAGGCTACATCGCTAAACCAAACTTTATGCTGATTTTCTGTCACCTCAGTAGCGGTCTTGACAGACATTTTAATTTTAAATTTAATTTATTCAGCCAAATAAAAAAAATATTTTATTTAATTTCATTGTAATTTAATTGTATTATTTTTTCAGTCAAATATTTATTTGAAGAAAGTATTTGATTTCAATAAATTTATTCGTACTATCATTTTGTTAGCGTTATTGCCATTTACATTTTAGTTGACAAAGTGCAAATTTGTCTATATATAATATTAAATGTATCATGTTGTTATATATTATAATGTATAGTATTTGTATGATATTACATGTAATATATTGCACGTATTATACATTAATTTTTCAAATAAACTAACATTGGAAAACAGCAGTTTTGAATTGTATAGACATTCAACTAATTTACATTTTTATTGTACTTTTGATTCATTATAATTATATATCTATATATTAGTTATAGTTCATTTCATATTTAATAAGGTTAAACTGTTATTGGTAACACTTTATTTGACAGTGTCCTTGTTATATATGCGCTTACTATTATAATAACAATAATTATGCATAAAGACATGCGACTAACCCTAAACCAAACCCGAATCCTACTGTATCTCCAATTATATAAAAGTAGTTAATTAATATTATTCCGTAATTAAATGCATATTCACTGTTTACAAGTAACCATCTCAAAAGCGTTTGCCCTCAGTGTTTTTTTTAGTTAATGTCGAAAGCAAGGATTAAAAATATGCTGTTTCTGGCCATTTAATTTCTGCAGATAACATAAACACACGAAAACATATTATTTAACAATTAAAAAGACGCTTTCGGTGCCCAGCGTGTAGATGCATGTAGAAAACTCGCTCATTTACGGTGCCTTGACTTGACAAAATTTTGGGTTTATCGAGGTTGTGTTTGTCGTCCTTTGCGTCCCTGAGATGAGCCACGTGTTCGGCCGTATTGTGGAAATGTGGCCTGCGCCCGTTAATTGCCTAAGAGACGCCCAGTCGCACGCTTCGTGCGTGAAAACACCTGTCACCGTCATTGTCTCTGATCCCTAAACCTGTTCCAGGCTGCTAGGGAGGGGCGTGTGCGCGCGCGCGTGTGTGTGTGTGTGTGTGTGTGTGTGAGCTTCTAGGGCTGGAAGCATAGCAGGATACGGAAACGCGGTTTGCCAACAGACAATTACAGAGGAAAGAGAGTGTGGTTGAGAGTTGTAACTACTCTCACACTGGGAAAATATGACTCCGAGCCAAAAAAACCCAGCCCGGCCTCCCAGCAGCCCCTTTTTCCACTCACTCATGGTAATGCCCAATCAAATGCTGTGAAAATTTACAACAACACTTGAATTATTGATGCTTGTTCTCCCGCATTAGACGCTTTGTGGTGTTTACACGATTTGGATCCGCAGTCGGCCACTCGCTGTTTCGGCAGTCAATAAACAAACGCAAATACGAGTTTTATTTTTTTTCGCCTTTTGAATTGGATAAATTAGCTTTATTATTGTCCTGCGGCGTGGGGAACCTGAAGTGTGAGATATTTCAATTTAGATCACAATTGGAGAGACCGAACTGCATTAAGCTGCATTTTGCTGCCATGAATATCATTTTATGGATATTTGCTTTTTTTTTTTTTTTTTTTTTTTTTTCCAAGATGTTCGATATCTTTCTTTGCCGCTTTCCCTTTCATCACCGCACCGCCGTACGTAATGGATCTAATTTGATATAGTCAAGGTTGTCTGCCGCCTCGGTTTACAACGGTTTAATTAAACGGTAAAAGAAAGTCGGAATGCGTGTGTAATTGGAAGCTAAATTAAATTATTGTATTTGCTCAGTCGAGATGCCTTGTGGGTATGCGGCGGCTTTCATTTCGCAACGAGAGACGGATGCTCTGCGTGATGACAACCTGCCGGTGCCCGACGTACAGACGCACGCACCCAAACAATATTAAAAACAATATTAATTTCATCAGCTATAACGCAACGCGAACATCCTCCGGGCGGAGAGCCGCAACATTTTCGGTTATTAATTTGAGAGATTGTAATAACTCGACATGCTGTCTTCACCTGCAAATTCATTATTCAAAATTAAATGATTAAAAATGGAGTTCAGTACTCCCTGCGATGCATTAAACAGCGTTGCTTAAAACTCTGTTTGGGTCCCATGGCCTTTTCTCGCACCAGTTTTTACCCCGTAGGAAGAATTTAGATTTTGCTTTGCTTCTGCGAACAAGATCATGAGAGTTAAGGCCATTTTCTTTGTGAAACGTGAAAAACAAATATTAAAAAATGCCATTCGTATCGCAATGCTGCATGTCTTTTTTTCTACTGAAAGCTGGAGGAATGCTCTTTTTTAATGATGTGTTAGTAATGTTACGTCTGAATTTGAATTACTTCAACGCACTTCTTGTATTATGAATATTTGTGTGTTTTAAATGAAGTGAAAACATTTTGAATTTATTTATTTATATTCGCTGCTGTCAGGTTAATACAAGTGCCCTGATATAACTAAAGTAAAAAGTTAAAATGATTGTCGTTTTGTTATAAATCGTTTCAGTCTTTAATAAATATATATGCGTAGTTATGCGTTTAATTATTTATTACTGATGTGTCAAAAATAATTGTAAGCCTTTTGTTGTAAACCTTTGCAATTTTTGTCAAAGCATTTAGTGTAAGTCCTTTAAAAAAATAATAATTTATCAAAGCTGTTTAATAGTTAATAAAAAACAACAAACGTAAATAGAAACAAGAAACAAATGTCAATAAATAAATAACTAAAACATTAATAATAACATACCCTTCTAAAACATAGTCATGATTTGTGATTATTTTATGACTTTTTTTTAAAAATAAAATTTAAACTAAATTGAATAATAACATTCCAACATACACTAATTGATTAATTCATGATGGATGCCCAATTTTTTATCATTCAATCAATCAATCAATCAATTAATCAATCATTCAGTCAATCAATCAACCAACCCTTCAATCAATCAATCAATCAATCAATCAATCAATCAATCAATCAATCATTTAAGACTAAAATGAATGCACATATATGCTCAAGATGTAAGGAAAATACTCAAAATGCTCACCGCGCTGGAGTTGATTGTTGTGATGTTCCAGGTATTTCTGTCATCATTTATTCACCTGCATGCCTTGCACTTTTTCTTTCACGAAAGAAGATCACAAAAAAAGTCTCTATAAAACACCAAAGCTAGTTTTCGTGTATTTTCCCTGACCTCTTCACCCGGTTTCTAGCCTCAAGGAATGGTTCCTTTTAGCCTCTCCATGAATTCCCTCAGCTCTCCTCCAGTGGCTGTAGTCATTATTGTGTTCACCATTTAAGACTCCTCAAATCCCCTCACAGTCTGAAGATAGATGCCTCTTTCTTTACAATGGCAGCTTTCTGAAACAAGGACAAAAGTTACCTCCGGGCCTCCTGTGGGCCCCCAAGGGCCTTTACCTGTAAGCGCCGAAGGCACGTTTGGTCCACGGGTCTCGAAGCAGATCATCAGCACGGTTCTTTCTGCAGCGAAATTACAACTTTAAAGCGCCCGAGAATGCACTCTGTACATTTCCACTCTGTATTTAAGAGTCTTGTTCCAGGCTGCGCTTTTCTCGACTGAATCTTTGAGAGTTTGAGAGTTTGAGAGTTATTGGATAATTGGCAGAACTCAAAGACTGTAACATGAGCTAAAGCGCTTTTTTTTTCAAATCAAGCGATAGAGAGTTGTGAGGCGAGACTCACGCAGCTCGCTTAGTTTCCGACCGAAAACTACTTTTCGCCGTTTTGTATGAGAGCTCGTTTACGCCGTGGGTTTTGTTTCTCGCCATTGCAAGTTCACAGCTCACAATTCCGACTTTCTTCTCAGAATCGCGCGATATGATCTATCTAAAATAAATTCGCAGTTGCGTGTTTAAAGTCAGAATTGCGTCGCAATCCCGAGAACACAACCCCCTAATATTGGACTTCGCAATTGCGAGTATATCATGCAGTTCTGACTTTTTCTCGGAATTGCGTTGTGTGATATAAACTCGCAATTCTGAGAAATAAACTCAAAGTTGCGAGTTTTATAGTCAGAATTGCGTCGCAATAAAGTCGCAATCCTGAGAACACAACTCCCTTAATATTGGATTTCACAATTGCGAGTCGCAATTACATTTTTATACGTTTATTTCACACAGAAGCACCTTTAGATCTCGCAATTGTTCCTTTTTAACTCACAATTGCGATTTCGCATCTCACGTTGCTAATTTTACAACTTAAACTTTAAAAATATACATTATGCCATTCTGAGAAAAAATGCGAGATTAAAAAGTCGCGATAACCTTTTTGTAAATTATTTTTAGTTGTTGTTGTTCAACATAGTTTTGCTCCTAATAGTTTTGTTTTTCTTTTCATTGCATTTTCTCATAACCCCTGCGTTTTTTTTTTTCCCAGCGTATTCTGTCGATTAAGGTAATTGCCGCTGAAAAAAAACGGACACAAAACAAGTTGTGCTCGTGAAGTACCTCAAGGGCAGCGTTGAGCCCAACACAAAGTGCGTTACAAAAGGTCTGCTGTGTCTGCAGATACATGGATCATCAGCCTCTGGAAGGTCGAGAAAAGGTCGCTTTTACCTTTGAGCGGTTTGCTTGCTTTGAGGTTGCCTTTACGTCCGCATGCTCATCGAACATCACCTACGCAAGTCACGGCACAACAGAGCATGGTGATGCTGGAAAAAAAAAGAAAGAACAGTTCGAGATTAACATCCGTTCTCAACACTTGCCCACTCTAATTGAAACCTGCTAGCACTTGAAAACTGTTCTGTAGATGTATAAATTAGCGCAGTCACACCGACTTCTGCACATTCATCGGTCCACTTTACATACGCTTCAGAGTAATCTATAAATCGACTGAAAACACATAAAAATAGTTTAAAATGCCTATTTGATTCATTTAAATTTTTTTTTTTTTTTTTGGATTTATTTTTTACGGCGATGTTTTAAAAGATATTTGTCATCTGTTAATAAAGTTAATAAAATATAAAAATATTAAAATTAAAATAAATGCTAATCCTTTCTATTCGTTGAAAAAACTGAAAATAAACGAACAAACAAATAAATATAGGAATGAATGACTGAATGAATGAATAAGCATCCCAACTGTTTTCAATGTTAATAATTGGAAATGTCTCTTGAGCAGCAAATTAGCATATTAAAATGATTTCTGAAAGATCATTGAGCACCGAAGACTGGTGTAATGAATTAAATGACATTTTAAGAAACTGACATAGAAAACCGTTATTTTAAATCTTGTTAATGTTTTACAATAATGATTTTACTGTATTTCTTTTGTAGATACATGTAGTCTTTGTGAGCATAAAAAACATAAGATATGTATTTATATAAAATAATATTTAAAAGATCACACGCACACAATATATATATATATATATATATATATATATATATATATATATATATATATATATATATATATATATGAGATATAAATGTCATAGATATATTTAAAAACCTTACACATTTTTTAACACTAATGTGCATAAAAAAACGTGCAATAATGTGCATTGAAATTTTTTTTGCAGAATTGTCAAAAAAAAACAACAACAACGTAAAAAAAAAACCCCAATGCAACCATAGCTGGTGAACCAATAGCATCCTTGTAGCAGTAACTTCAGTAGCTGAACACTGTTGTTCAAATAAATATTTCAATGCCACTTGATTATTTTTCACCTTTTTTGCACCTTTACTCACTTTTTCCATCTTCTCAAAGCCAGACTGATTAAAAAAGATCATCTACAAGGACACGGCGCGGTTAAAACAGCCTTTTTGGCCTTGATCTCTATCAGTGTCACAGACATCATGGGAAAGAGCTCTAATGATGATAGAACTGCTAATTTGAAGGCAGTTATTGCTGACACAAACAGTGCTTATACTGATTAGAGATGCAATTTAGAAAGTTCCACCTTCAAGGCAGGATCACGAAAATCATTAATTACTCTCCGAGGAGTTTTCTCTTCCTTCCGAACCAATTTTCGCATTTTCTACGAGTTGCAATCATCCTTGTAGAACAAGAAAGGTTGGTTTGACCTCACATCGGATGGTTAATTAGCACTAAACCTCACTTTTTCATCTCTGCGCTTTGTTTAAATTGTGTTTATTAATTTTTTCTATTTTTTTTATTTTTTTTTCCGTAACAGAATTTGCCGAAGCAAGTTCCTTTTCCGCTTTGAAATTAATTTAGCTAAATTGTTTGATAGGAAATAATTGCACAGAGCTAATCTCGTTCAAATCGGAATCTGTTCGTCAAGAGAATCGTTTTCGGGGTAAATACGATTCTCCGTCTGCCGAGGCAAGGCTGAAGTTCCCTTCGATCTCCATTAGTCGTTCTCATTTAAGTATGAAAATTAACATTCTGGGTCTGAACGGCATTAATCCGGGTGCGGGTCTCCTCAGCGCGGAGAGGATTGAGAGCGTTGGGTCAGGCGTTCGGCCCGTGTGAAAATCGACTTGATGGGAAAGTGGGGACTCGCGTGTTCTCATTTCTTCACATGCCTTGATGTAAGTTGATGAGATGAAGACCTGCATGTTGATGAAGTGGTGGGTTGTGTTTGGTGTAGGAAGGAAGAACATGTGCACTCGAGTCTCCAGCACAATGTTTCTTCTGTCCTTTGAGAGCTTCGAGCACTGTAAGATACACGACATCAGTGTGGAGGAGGATACAGCGCTCTAATTAGACAAGCAAGGCTGTTCTGTTCTTCTTTTATTCTTTGCACATTTGTTTTGCGCCGTACATTCTGTTTAATTGTAGTCGAATCTCAACTGCGGGTCCGTCGTCTTCAACGTTTGCAGTTTTCGTTTAAACTTTGGTGTCGGTAATTGCGATTGCCGTAGTAAACGGATTAGCGTTTTGCAAATTGTTCCCAATTAGCATATGCTAACTAAATGTTCTGATTTAAAATAACGAAATACATATTTCAATAATTAAACAATGCAACTCGGCTCCCTCTCTCTTTCTTTTGTGCTAATTTATAAGTGCGTATTTATTTATTTCATTATTGCTTGTGGTTAATTGCTGCTTGTGTTAAAAAATTTTTGCTTGCATAAATATGTAATACACTTCTTGTGTTAATTTTTCTAAGGGTGTAACGTTTTCCCATGTGAATTCATTTTCATGCTAAATAATTCAAAAACTTTTGACTTGCACTTTATATCGGGTGGTCTCAACTACTATGTATTTACATTTAAATTAAGAATTTTGTACAATGCATTTATCGTTTACGTAACATTTTTACATTGTACTTATATTTCTGAAAATACCTATATGTAATTAATTTCTGTAATTGCATTGATAATTACATTGTTGCTATCTTAACCCACCCTTAAACCTACCCATGCCACAAAAACCAGTCCCTAAACTCAATATGATAAGTGCATTGTACTTATTTTTTTAATGTAAGTACACAGTAGTTAAGGCCACCTAATATAAAGTGTGACTGTCGAGTGCTTAAATGATTTTTTTAAACGCTAATATGATTATATTCCAAGCAGTAACATGTTTGTCTGTTTGTGAACACGGTCAATTTATTCTGTGACGCCATTTCACATGAAGATCTACCATCCAGAGCCGTTCAGTTAAGGTCAAAGGACATCCTGACATGAAAATGGCCTCTTTTTCCATGTTTTCCTGCAGCTACAATCACTGTTTCTCAGATCATCGATAAATATTCTGCTTACATGTGTCATCAGAAAGAGCTCACGGCAATCTCCTGCGGGGCTCTCGCTTGTTTACTTCACTTCATATAAAAGCCATCATCGCTGTCTGCTGTATTCGTCAGATGACTGTCTGCTGCCGTGGATGAACAGCTTCCCTCCGGTCCAAAATGTTCTGCTATCACCCCGAGGAGATTATGTGTCCTGCATCGGATGCGTGGTGGCGTCTATCCAGCGCGCTGCCGTGAGGCTATTGTTCGGAGGCCTCGGGAAACGGCCGTACCGAAATGTAGTCGTTTTTTGTTTTTTTTTATATATAAGATGCATCAGGAAAAGAAGACAGGAATAAAAATAAAGGAACATTCAAATTGGATGCAGAAAGCCGGGGGAATTTAATCTTTTTATGCCGCGTTATGTTTTGCGTCCTACATTGAGTAGACTCGTGTTATCCTTCGGATTGGAAACGGGGCTAATTCTATGTAGAGCGGCGTGTTGCTCGGGCGTTGGGTGAAGAGGGGACGGCAGATTTCAGGGCAGAGATGATGCGAGGCCGCTGGGCGTTCACCCTCTTTGCTTTTGTTCAGATGCAATCAAATAAACATCTTGCTCGTGGACCGAAACCTGCTCGGCGTACTTTATTTTTCTCAGGCTTAAAGCTATACTTTTCATTTATATTAAAAGCTTACAGCTGTACGGCATCTCAGCCACAGACCTCTGTCCTCCAATCTTAGTCCGTTCCTAAACGCTTTCAAATCACTGATAATCTTTTGTTTTTAAGTTGCCTCTGCCGTTTTTTTGGCCGAATTTGATTGAGGTTTAAATCTGAACAGATCCCTGAACCAATCTTCAGTTGATTTGAGTGTATAGTTAGGAATGATTGTCCTGTTGTCCAGTCATCATCAAGCGTAGGGCCAAACAGGGCAAATCCCAAAACGGCGCAGATGGGTGTGGAAATGTCTGAGGGTGATTTATTAACAACGCGCAATTCTCATTTTCGTATCGACCAACGCATAAGGCGCAAATTAGCTTAGTCGTAATAAAGAAGGAACAATCTATGTTGAAAAGAACCGGAGGTTTGGTCACAACTTTCAATGAAACATTTGAGAACTTTATCCAAATTCGTTTCAGCATATTCAAACCGGCCTTTTATGTTCTTCCTGGTCGAGAGTGGCGAGGTGTCCCGAGATGAAGGCCATTTCTTTTTAGTGTTTTTCTTGTGCTCCGCGTTGAAATGTTTTTCCTCCTTTCATCAGGTCATCTTGCAAATATTTTGGCAGTAAATAGAGGGTTTTTCTGAGCTGCTCCGATCAAGTATAATATTCTCCTCAAATAAATACCGCTTTTTCTTCAATGCCCTGGAAGTTTTGTTGCGGTATGACACATTTTCAACTTAAGAACGATGCTGTCAAGAAACTTGTTCTTATAGAAGAAGCTACTTCTTTATAGCTTTTGTCAAAGTTCTTTCGACTTGTTATCGAGTATCCGAAGGCTTTGGTGTTTAGCTTTTTTCCATACAGATAGCTTATAAAAAAGATCTGCACATAAACACAGAAAATCTATAGTATTGAATCGATAAATAAAACGAAGCACGTCGTATGGGATGCTGTATATTTGTATGTATTATGTTTTTCAGATAAATGCGTTCGACAGGATAGCGCATCGCCGTTAAATGAAAGAAAACACAGCTCACCTCGTGACCCGCTATATTTTGTAAAAAGACAACCGGTTTTCCGGTGTCAGCTGTACATTATTTAAAAGGCGGACATGCATGGCTTCAAAAGCACGTCTGTTGTTAGCATCTCACCTTTGTCTGCATAATCAGAGGCCAAAAGCCAGCCGAGATTGTATTTGTGTAGGATGCCCTTGAGGATTGGCCCCCGTGTTTACACCAAGATGAATCAGGGCATGCCTGAGGCGTGTGCCGAACGTTTAGGGAAAAAAAAAAAACCTTGTCTAAAATAATTTAGGCTTTTTAATTTAACCATAAATCTAACGTTCAAGTTTGCAGGGGTTTTAAAAGGCCCCATAATTCACGTCTAAAAGCTGAGCTGGCGAACATTACCTTCGACGTGCGCGGTAATAACAAAGGTAATTTGCGGCAATGTTGTGCTGTAAACTGTTTACTGAGACTGCAAGCAACGACTGGCGTTACGTTGACATCCAAGAGGCGGTAAACCAATCTGAAAAACAGTTAGGGTTAACGTAGAGAAAAGACGACGGGACACAAGCTACAGGTGGTTGGAGTTGTTGTGAAACCTGTTTGACCGGCGCTCTTCAAATCCCGATCAATCGAAGCCCAGACCTCAACAAAGGACAGTTTAGGAGCTTTCGAGTCTCTCTTTGCTTAACCTGCGTGAAACTTGTTTTTCATAGTCTCGCTTTCTTTTACTTTTTCATAATGTCCCGCAGACTTCGGCAATGACCTTTTGAAAACAGCTTTATTCATCAGAAAATTGGCAAAATACAGACACTTCCAAGCGACCTTGACATGAAGGATAATCAAAACTCTTCGCTTGGAGCCAGATTGATTTGCAGTCTAATTCCCGTAGTTCCAAATAAAGACAGACCGGAAATAAATGGACAAATGGGAACGGATTTCAAAGTGAGTTTCGGCTGAAACAGTACCGTGGATCTATAATCATCCCACGTGTCCAAACAGCACCTTTCTTTCACCTTTTGCCACCAACTGTCTCATTAGGCACGGAAGAACCTTTGGAGGAAAAACCGTTGACAAGTACTTGACAAATTCCTTTTACTTTTTCTCCGACAATAGTTGACGCTTCCGTAGTCTTCCTCACTGCAAGTTTGTTCTGAAAGTAGCACTGAAACGTACCATCTGTTCATCGTAGCGTGACGCACTGACAACCTCTCGCCCATCACTCAAAATAACCTGCCGCGCTTGAAGATTCCTTACTGTGTTTTGTTACCTTTACCGGTTTTGAAGTCGACTGTTATGGTAATGCGAGCATCTGTGTTTGAGAACTCGGCTATCATTTACTTTGATTCGATAAACTCCCACGGCTTGCATTTACATGAGCGATTGCTTGACTTCTCGTCGCCTCCATCTTCGCATATCGGCGCATTTGCATATGATTGTTATTTTTGCACGGTACGCCGGCCTTTCCTTATCTTCGTGTTCCCTTGTGGAGACATTGTTTAAATCCAAAGGATCCGTAAGACCAATTCTTAAAGGATTAGTTCATCCAAAAATGACAATTCTGTCATCATTTACTTGCCCTCAATTTGTTCCTTACTTTCTTCTATGGAAAGATTTTGATGGAAGACTTCACTGGTCCCTTTTTTACATTAATTACAATGGAGACTGGAGATTTTAAGCTGCAAAGCACTTTAAAATGGTGTTCCAAGCCGTCTGAATTATTATGTTATGTGTCTTCTAAAATGCAAGTTGTTATCAAAACCTTATACAATCCTAGACTGTTCATTTATTATAAGAATAGAAGAAATCGCAATGCACGGTATGGTGAAATAATTCCTATCATCTCAAGCCAATTGCCGATTGGATAGGCTTTGTATCATTGTAGCTGTCATTAGATGCTCATGTTCCCATAGAAAAATTGGCTGGAGCAACCTAAAAAATTTTTGTGCATATGAAACAAATATTGTGGGAAAGATTTGGAGCTGATGGAAAAATGCAATTTGAAATTTGAGTTTGGCGATTCGATTTCGCAGATAAGTTCACAGGGTGAAAGAACTTTCCTTGAAATGAACTCTGTTGTTATTCTCTGTAAATTTAGATCTTTGCCCTCCCCTTGGTGCGTTTCTGTGAGATATTGAAATAAGCAGCAATATCTGCTTTGTAAACTGTCTTTTTGTGTTGAATGCTTTCACCGAATCAATCGGTCTGGTTCATAAAAGCTGTCTGAATTAAACTAAACAGACAGCTAACTTTTCAAAACGGATATGATTATGATTATTCCTTCTTCATTTAAACCTTTTTTAAAGTTTGAAATTCGAAATGGTTTAAGTTCGAAAGCTTCTAAAACGCCAGTGTAGTCTTGTCCTGACGCAAGATTTCTTTCTTTTTTTTTTTATCTCTACAGAAATATGTCGTGAGAGTGAATAAATGATGACACAATTCAGATCTTTACAGTTTCGGGTCTTTCAGCTCATGCAATATTTATATTTATGTATACATGACACCGTTGAACCCTTGTTTCTCGCGTGAATTTCTGCTGAAGTGAGATAGCAGCGGTCTTTATGTCTTCGTAATGTGTTCCCCGTATAATGCATTTATTTATTTACTTGTAATCAAGTACAAATGGAACTTGTAATCAGGACCTATTTCCTGGTCAACTGTTGTTTGGCTGGAACGACATTTTCTCAGCTTACCCGTTAAACCATGCTCGATTTTAACAAATTAAAAAGAACCCATATAACCTGTATACTGTACATACCAAGTATTCAAATAGACAGCAAGGTTGTTCAGTTTAATCCACAAGGCTGTATTCATTAAACTAATGCTCGCTGCTATTTCCCCCGGGACGGCCAATCTCTGTTTAAAACATGTTTGTGTTTTCTCATCATAAATTGTTTTGTTTGTGTTGAATATAAATGCAAATTAATCAAATCTCTACAGATCATGTTTACTTTATTGTGCAAAATTAGAACGGTGCGATTTGATTTCCGTGAATAATGTCGGCAACCGCAATCCGCTCGTAGACAGTTTAGGATGAAAAACTGCGGAAAGTAGTTTTGATGTAATTGAGCTTATATTTGCATTTCAAAGGAGCTATAAGGTGCGGCGAATATCTCTGAGAGCTGTTAATGAAAACAAAATCACTCTTCAGACATTTATCACGACCCCCGTTTCTTTTAGCTCGCTGTTTGGAGGCAATCAAAACTCAGATTGAAGTCTAGTGGCACGACCCTGTTATGGAAATGTATATTGTCCTTGAATGATTGCAACTGTTTACAGAGGACACCGTATTGAATATGCTTTTGAAGCTGGATACACAGTGGCTAGTTGTGCTGGATAAATCCAGAACGCAGAGAAAATAGCCTCTCCCTTTTTTGACGCTGTGTTTTTGTAGTTTAAATTGACAGGCGTTGAATGCGTATTCAGAAATCTAGCCTTCTAGCTTTACTGAAACAGGCATGTAGCCTGTTGGGATGAATATGAAAAGATAAATGCCCAGAGACGTCTGCTTTTGTGTAGTATTTCTGTACTCTCAGGACGTACTATAAAGTCCCCTCTCATCTCTTCACCATGGTAACTGCTGTTTTCTCATTGTGATTTATGCACCGACGTATTCAGGGGTCAGAATAACTACATATCACCATGAGGCTGTTGATTAAATGGCCAGTTGCTCTCAGCGCTTCCAGCCCGCTAATGTGTCGTCCTCAAAAACTACCCTCCACATCCTTGCCCACAATTAAATGCCATTACATAGATAATTCCGCGCAGCTGTTCTGTTTTCATACGGTTTTTACGGATCAATCAGTGTGCCTTAGGGACTAAATGGCGCTTCCAGACACGGCTTCGGATGTAGACTGTATTTATGTGTTTTTACCTTGTGGGAGATGCATTTGAAGTGTAGGAGTTACGTTGTTGCGGTGGCCTTGTCTTGTATCGTTTACCATCTGGAACTCCAGACCAACTGTCACTTTTTAATGAGTTTGGCTAATTTGTAAAATTCAAAGACACTACTGGTCTTGATTACACCACAAAGCGGTTTCTCTGCATTTAGTCTTTAGTATTGTTATTATTATTATCTGTTTGTTCTGCATCCTTCAAACATCTACTTTTAATGAGAACGCTGTGTTGTTTTGACTGAATGAGTTGGTTGATGTTAAGAGTAATTAATTAGGATTTGAAAAGCAATGGAGAGCGGCAGGGACTGTACGAACTCGGTGTCAATTCGTAAGGTTGTTTGTTTTTATTCGACAGTTGTATCATCATCAACAAGACTCGTGCTAAATGATTAGCACTCTGAGGCGAATTCTTGATTACCCTCCCAACCCATCGAACAATGACTGAATGCTTCTAATCGGTTGATGCAATTATCAAAAGCACCCAGATGCTAACGTTTAGGACGTGATGGCACTTAGCTTGCTGATAGCTCGTTGTTGGGGATCGGTTCGTGTAGTTGAACAGGTGAAAAGCGATTTGTTCATAGCGGAGGATTTTATTGTTCTCTAAGTTTTATTTTTTATGTTATCGCATTATGAAAGCAAATATTTTCTCCATACCTTGAGATACCAAATGTTTGTTTCTTTCTCCCTCCGCCTTTTTTTAAACAAAGCATTAATAAACAATAATCTTCAAACAATATTCATTCATATATATATATATATATATATATATATATATATATATATATATATATATATATATATATATATATATATACACTGTTGGGCATTTTTAGACAATTTTTAAATTAAAACTTTGGAAAAATTCAACTCAGTTGGAAAAAAAAATAATAATAATAATAACGATTTCATTGACCAGAAATTGTTATAATATATTATTATTAATATTTAGTTGTTTTATTATTTTATTTATATTTTATCATTTTATTATTACTGTTTCATATGTCTGTTACTTCATTCCTGTAGCTGCTGCTGCTGTTGTTAAAGCCGATTCTCCAGCGCGTAGTGACCCTTGACATTTAGAAAGCAAGCATTGCTCCTGGCCTTGAGCCTAAGAGCCCGTGTTTCATACTAACTTCAAGTCTGCTTCTTTCTCTACGGTCAAACATAGAAATTTTGTCTCCAATTTGGGCTCCAGAAATCAACCCCGAGACCCGCTAAACCCAGGCACCTTTGAGCAGAGTTGGCATTCGTTTCTGTCGGTTGGGGAAAGACCTGTTTAAGAGGGAACTGTTCCTCATCTCTCTCCGTCTCTGTAGCCAGACTCATTACCGGGCACATTTCAACCCCAGACACCGCCGTTCCCCCCCACCTCCAAACCCGGTGACTCCTGTTTCCATCGTAATTACTTACTCCGTTTCACCTTGAGTTCACAGTGTGTGCACCACACTCATTTTTTGGTTCATCCTTTATTTATCCCCTGGTCATTCTTATTCCAGACCCCTAATTGGCTGCTGTGGCGGTCCTGTCTGTCACCTCTGTGTCTCACCCCTGCTGTCACGCAGACCTTCGGTGAGAATAAACTCCATGAAATCATAATTTCCATTTTCTATCTAACCTTTAGAGGAAAACGCAGCTTGACTTCACTTTTAGTGCGGGGGTTAAGTATGCCTGTTCAGACTAGTGGTCTCCTAATTATTCATATGGATCTACAGTACATAAATGCAGGAATGTAGGGAATGTCCTTAGAGACAGTTGAGCTGATCACGGTCATGTCCTTATTATATCTATATAATGGTGCATATACCCTTTTGAATTCTATAGCTTTTTATAGTTATGCCTTAAGAACCAATATTTATGAACAGAGGAGATTACTGCGTATCTTTCAGTCAGTGCTCTTTACTCTTTAGATTATGAAGATTAAATATTAAATAATGGTCTATTTATCTATCTATCTCTCTATCTATCTATCTATCTATACATATACATAAAAAAAAAAAAAAATATATATATATATATATATATATATACACACACACACACATATATATATATATATAAAACCTGCTAACTTTAACACATTTATTTGTTTATTCATTTATTTATTGCTCAATTATGTTTTTATGACTTCTTTGACAACTGTAATAGTAGCTAAATCTTTAGAAAACACTTCATGATTTATAACACTGCCTGAAAAGTGTTATTTTCTGTAAAAGTTTAGCTGTTTTCACAATGTTTCATATTTTCTATAATGTATAACAGAAAGTATATGACGAATGCACTCACTAATGATGTTTTCTCTCAGCCGTTGATGTTTTTTTGTCTCGTTCATTACAATCAGTTTCATGAGCGAATAAGCTTTCCTCTAATGTGTTTTAATAAATGGTCTAATGTGTAAATAGTCACAATTTATCTTCCCCTGTTGCGCTCTGGGTAAAACTGGTTGGGGTTTGATACAAGCTCATTATTTGGTGTTTTCCGACATTGAGTGAGCTTGTTTCTTTCCCCCCGCTCCACCCACTAGGTCCTTGTTGCAGAGCAGTGTGGTTTTATTCAGTCTCGGGTTGTCATCCGGCCTAAGGGATGCTCCAGACTGACAGTTTGGACAGATAGCTTTCTGCGTGTACCTCTCGAATCCCCTCTATAGAACGGCTCATGGGTTGAATTATGTGGCCCACTGCTCTGTAGATGGGCAGCACTGGATGCTTATGAACTGACAGTCCGGTCTATCCAGTGCCCCTGTGGACTAGTCGAGTCTACCGCTGTAAAACCAACTCTGGGATAAACAGCTCCATTTACAAAAACAATTTTTGACAGCGTAGCAGATCTGTTTGGTTAAAATGACCTGGCGACATTCCCAAAAGTGAAGGAGTTTGGTAAATATATGTGGGTGTTCCTTCAGCCACGAGCTCTTCTGTGAACATAAAAAAATTAAAAAATTATCTTAAACCAAAGCCAAAGCCTTTATCATTAAAGTGCCTGTGGCTACAGAAACATTAAAACATGAATTTATATTATGTCCATAACTCAACAAGCTTGCATACCTCGTATTAGATATTTGTAGAATTTATTCTACGAGGATTAAGACACATAGGTGTTAATGGTTCATCGATGGATTGACAGGCATACTTTATGGGTCTCCGAAGGGAAATTCAGGCTAGTGGTTTCAAGAGTAGAGCAGAGCATTCATAAGACTAAGAACCTACAGATAAGAGATAATGCATCAAAAATATCCCTCCGTGTTCTGTCAGAAATAAAAAGATTATCTTTAATGACCCTCATTATCATTTTAATCTTATTGCATACGACTTGTTCTGTTCCAAGTCTTCGCCGGTCCACAGTTTGCACAATTATAGCTTTTCTCCTAAGCTCTTTCCTTTTGTCTGGCCGGGCCAATTCAAAACACTTTGATGTAGATACTGCAGAACACTTTTCATTAACAGACACTGAAAACACGATTGTCAAAAATGTGTTATTCACTCAAATCCATCACATTTGCATGGATAAGGTGGATTAGCCAAATGGTTTTTCTCCACTAATAAAAAGCGCACATTTCACACATTACTTGTGAATCTTAACATTTACACTTCTTTAAGTTCTTGGTGTTGGTCGCTCTCGTCAGCTTGTCCTCATTTTACAGACATAATCATGAAGGTTAGCTGACATGCGTTTGAACATGTTTGATTGTGGAGTGAAATCAATCCATTAATCATATGTAATATGATTATGTAATATACTTTAATAAATCACACAACTTACCTTCCTATTTTTAACAGTTTACCAAATTTGACCAAATAATGGACAAATTTCCAAATATTGTCATCATGACAAACATTTATGATCAGACTTCTCCAATTCTCACTACTAATGAACCATTAATTTTTCCTTCTGCCTCAATAAACTCCTATATTAATAGTTAGTAATTTATTATTGGGTAGGATTAGGGATGTAGAATACAGTTGCATGCATAAGTACTAATTAATAGCCACTATTAACTAGGTGTTTATTAGCATGCCTATTATTAACACAAAAGGCATGCTGATAAACAGCTAGTTAATAGTGAGAAATGGTCCCTCAACTAAAATGTTATCCCTGTTTGGCTACACTTTGTTTTAGTTGTTCACTTTAGTAGTTCTACTAACTATAAGTAGCTTTGTAACTACATGTCTAGTAACTCTCAGTGTAGACTGTTAGAGAGTGTTTAGGGTTAGCAGAATACGTTGACATATATTTGCAAAGTTTCAGATCCCATCAAAATCAAGTGTTAGAAGATATTAAGCAGACAGTCTACTAATACTACACTGACTGCTAGCTGACATGTAGTTGCAAAGTTACTTACTGTTAGTAGAATATCTACTAACCATTGGACCATTGAAATAAAGTGTCACCTAATATACGTCATTTACACAATCGTCCTATGGGTGGTGATTTAATTTTTTTTTTCCCAATGCATCTTGAGGCAACCAAGTGTCATTAATTAATGGCACTTTTTGGACAAGGACACGTCTGTTCACTGTGTAACTTGTTAGAAACCTGTTGGAAACCCCTTCAATAGCAGTTCTTCCACACCTCACAAACCTTTATGTTTGGTTTTAATGTAATCTCAAATTGTGCCATTTAATTTGTACCGTTTGAGGCCTTAAGGATGGCTCCTTTCCTTATAGGCTTTGTGTTATGAGTGCAAGGCTAGCCATGCAATTCAAAACTATAGACTCTGGAAAAACCCGCAGCGAGAAACGATTAATTTCTTCTATGTGCATTTCTCAGAGGATGGTAATATATAATGGTCCAGCTTTGAACGTATTAGTGGATTTATGATTGGAGGCGTAAGCACTCAATACACCGCTGTATCTTTCCAGTGTGCATACTCATTAATTTTCATAATTCATGTATTTCGAAATGAAAATATTTACTTAAAAGTGTATAGCATGTCCGTCTTTGTATTTGTTTTATGAAGGACGGGCACGGAGAAGGGCTACAGGTTCATAAAACATGTCTGATTAAAAGGATTTCTTTTCCTCGGGCTCATTTATCAATTGGGTTTTTCTAAACTAGAGCAAAAAGTAGGATGGAAGCAGGCAGCGTTGAGTGGTACAGGTGTTTTGCGCTAGTTTTTACAGTAGGCTGGCTTTTCAAGGGCGCTTTTTTTTGTCTTTTCTGTAATACGTTCGCACTTTTGAAAATCTCATACAATGTTTTGCTGACAGCTGAAGCGGTTTTGGGTGTTTTATGTATGAGGAGAATGGGCCGATGCGGTTTTGGATAGAGGATGATGAATTCGTCTTTGTGGGCTCTCTGACATAAAGTGAATGCTGAGATGGTCAGGCAAATACAGGAGGGATAATCTGAAGTGCTGTGCTTTGTGAGGTGAACTCCTTGTCAAGGTTCAGTCGTGTTATGAAAATGTCCATCCACATTTTAGCTCCGTTGTAGGTTCGTGGATTTTTATTACATGACATTTTCAAAACAAAGGGGTTAACCTGGATGCATGCAGATCAAAAGGCCCTGACTTATTTACGCTCCAATTTTCATGTTGGACGGAAGGCCTGTTTTATGCTCCTGCTATTAAAAATTGATTTCAAAAACATACATTCACATTTGAAAATAATGTAATGTAAAGTTTCTTGGGGTAATGCAATTGCAATGATGGTAAATAACCAAAGTCTTTAACCCTGTTTCTGATGACCCAGAGTTTGGCTACAACCCTAATAAAACACACCTGAAGCAGTTAATCAAGCTCCTCAAGATTGCCTGAAAACACACGGATAGATATGCAGAAGAAGGATGTAAATACATTTTTGAAGAGAGTGGTTCCCCAGGAAGAGGGTTGAAGATCTCTGGTAAATAGCATGGGCGAGGAAGAAAAAACATATTTCTGTGTTTTTGTCAGCGAATGCAAAGTAAACGATGTGGACAAAGATAAGGAGATAAACCTCTTAATTATTAAATTCAGGTGTTTCAGTCAGGACCATTGACCATTGCCATAGCAGTCTGCATTTACAGTGAAAAATTTATTAAAAAAGGGTCACAGCAGAGAGCTGAATTCAAACATGCTACTGTGATAGGATGGATGCCAACTTTGCAATAAGCTGGTTTTTGAAATGTTCCTACTAGATAATTCATGGTTCAAGACTGCGTAAAGTCACAGAGAGAGTCATAGAGTGCTGAAACATGGTGCATAAAAGTTGCCAACGTTCTGTTAAAGAGTTTCAAACTTTCACTGGCATTAATATCAGCACAAAAACGGCATGGCAGGAGCTTCATGGAATAGGTTTCAGTGGCCAATCAGCTGCACGCAAGCCTCGCATCACCAAGTACAATTGTTGTGCAAGTGTTGGATGGAGTGTGTAAAGCTCATCATCAGTGGATTCTGGGGCAGTGGAAACCTGTTCTGTGGAGTGATGAATCAGTTCTTCTCTGTTTGGCGGTCTGATGGACGAGACAGGGTTTGGTGCATTTCAGAAGAACATTAATTGCCTGACTGCATTGAGCCAACATTAAGAAATTGTTGGAGGAAAGGATAATGGTATGGGTCTGTTTTTCAAGTCTTCGACTAGTACCCTTTATTCCTGTGAATAGAAATAAACTATATCAGTATATCAAGACAACAGATTGGGGGAAAGCCCTTTTCGAGGTCTGAAAAGACATGTTTGGATGAGTTTGGTGCACCTTTGGGGATGAACTAGGGCAGAAATTGCAAGCCAGGCCTTCTCGAACAACATCGGTGCCTGACCTCACAAATGATGAGGAGAATCTTCGTATTAATGTCTAATGAAGTATTGTTAAAGTCCCTGTTGGCATAATTTGTTGGTCGTCCAAACATTTTTGTCCATAATGTGCACAATTGCAAAAGAATCAAAAAACAGTTTTGTGACCAACACAAAGTTTCCTGGCTGAATGCAATGGATCACTTTTTTCTCTGAGTGTAACGTTACGCGTATTGTGTATTGTGCGGTTCATGGTCATCTTCCAAATCAAAGAGAACATACTTATCCCCTTGTCAGTGGGGACTTACATATACATAAGTTATCAGGAGAAGATGCCCCAAAATGCATATACATGTTTGTCAACACCACACAGCAATATCTGCTGACGCACATCTATGCTGCTTTGTAATTGGACTATGAGGAAATTGCATTCCAAACAAGTACATAATGACACTAACAAGGGCATAAGGAAGATCACTTTGATTTGGAAAGTGACCATGAACCGTATGATACAAGTATCGTTGCGCTTTTACTTTTTACAGATTTACAGTATGGGCAATAATGTTTTTTAGCATATTTTCTTTTCGTGTCTTCGTTCAGTAGCCATTAAGCAGAAAAAATTATTGGTCAAACGTTGTTGGAGGGCTGCACCACCAATTAGTTTCCAATTGAGGTTACAAATGCATCTTGAATCTTAGAGGCTGCAGGGTTTGATTTGGTTTATTATTGTGAACTGGATACCGAGACCATTCAGCTATGAATTGGATCCCCATTCAGTATTTGCCGAGGATCAACGATTATGACCTATGAGATTGCAGCACGCTGGCGGGGAAATCATAATCAATTCTCACGTCCCTGATGAAGAATCGCATTCCCCTTAAATCAATTATCCCATGTGTCTGAGACATATGCTACATCTCAAGTGTCGCCAAACACACACACACAGGAGTCTAAAGTCTGCCGTTAATTCATTTGTTTGATGAAGGACTCTGTGTATTCCTGTTGTCGTGGATCTGTAGGTCTTGAATTATGGTCCTTGGCTTTCATGTAAGCACTGTATTTTTCGCAGGATAGAATTCTGCTGGCCGGACATTAGTGCTGGTGTTGAAATGTGTGTAGTATCCTACAAGCCCTCCATCATGTGAAAGGTCAAAGTGACAAAGTCATCAATAGGCCGTTGGGGGCTCCTCTGGGAGTCCTGTAGGCTTGAAAACAGCTGCCCTGCCATTGGTTTAATCCTTTCCGCGCTTCTTTAGATGGCCTTTATCCATCTCTGCTTGTTCACCTAATCTCATTTTGGCAACTAATGCCTTGTCCCTGAAAAGTTTGCTGACAGATCACTTGGAGATAATGACTTGCATACACCAACAAATTGGATCTCTTGAGTTCTTTAACCCTGAGGGAAGGGCTCATACTGTTATTTACTAGTCTGCACTTAGAATAAAGTAACAATTATATTTTGAATCTGAGTAAGATGTATTAGGCCTGGTGTTTAGCATTCATAAACTGTCTGGCCTTTTGTTAAAGGTGCATTTGAGTGTTTCAGTGTTTTGCTTTTATGAAATGGCATTTGGAACCCATTGTGCATTTTAATGTGACATATTTACAAACGGAATATTATCTATCTATCTATCTATCTATCTATCTATCTATCTATCTATCTATCTATCTATCTATCTATCTATCTATCTGTCTGTCTGTCTGTCTGTCTATCTTTTTCCCTTTCAGAGTTCAGGTAAGGTCATTGGAAATCTGTGCCTCTGTGGTTTTATTGTTTTCTCATCCGCACTCATTGCAAACCGAATCCCTGTGTGGCCTCTGAAGCCAATGAGCTCCTTTGTCTTGTTGACATTAAGGCCGTTAAACATATCTGCTGCCTCGCTTTCTGAAGCTGTTTCTTTTCCGTCTTTAAATAGCTCAGTATTTATAGGCACATTAAGAAATGTATGATGAGTTTTGCTTTCATTTATTAATGGTGGCGATTTTGACATTTTTGTTAGGTATCATATCCTGCTTCCTCTTTCAGGTGTCTACATTTTTAAGATGGATCCTTCGATAATGTGTGTGACTGATAGGTCTACATGTCCTGCATAGACATGCAGCGCTCAAGTAAGAGGTGGATAGCGGGACATGATCACACAAAATGTCCTTCTAGATTTGTGTTAAGTGCTTTTGCTTTTAGAGGCAAAATGCCGTAAAATGCCTTATGCCTCTACAAAAAGAATGGAGAAAACAAAAATAAAAACAAAATTTATGAATTAATAAATAAATAAGATTTGGTTGTATGGGCAGGTTTAAGGGTTGGTTAAGCTGTAAGAGATGGGTCAACATTGTAATAATAAATGTAATTATAAATATCAATAGCATATGTAATTAAATGCAGGCATTTGTTTTTTACAGAAGTAAATGCATGTTTGTACACAATAAGTGCATTGTATAAAAGTATTAATTTAAATGTATGTAGTAAAGACCACCTGAAATTGAGTGGTACCAAAAAAAAAAAAAAAAATAATAATAGAAATAATATTAAAGTTTTTAGTGAATGAATGAACAAACAAACAAATATATAAATGAAAAGATTGATTGATTGATTGAGCCAATTATACTGTATTAAATTACTGTATAACAATATTGCAATAAGAAATATTTGTCTATAATTTTAGAAGTATAGTAATACAAAGTTTTCATGCATTATTGCAATATACATTTCATTGTTTTTCCAAATTGGGGAAAAAATAAAACATTCAATGCAGACTAATAGTTAATGATTATACTATAAAAAGTACAATCATTGGTCCCACTTTATATTAGATGGCTATGTACTATGTAGTTTTGCAGTATAATATAAACACTGAATCTGAAACAATGACTCTGTTACCAAAAAATAAGTATTTTTATGACCCAATATTTATTTAATTAATTATAATAATTTAGTTTGAATAATATAAAATGTGAAGCTGTTTTGTAAGGTCAGAACAGTCTTAGATTACGTTTCATATTTTGGTATAACTTTTTACTTTTTTATTGTCTATTTTCACATTTATTTCCCTGCAAGCTGCATAATGTTTTCCTTTCATGTGGAGAATCGAGCTAGTGTTAAAGACGCGATGCATCACGACGCTGGTATCACGGGTCAACCTTTACGACTGCCTTCGGGTCAAAGGCCAGTTTGTGATACATTGGCCCCATGAGCAATCATTATACAGCTTTGGCCGATTGTTGATGCGATAACTCTTTCTAGTCTGCGAGCTTTCAAGCGCTTGGCCTTTAAGTCAGCAAAATTGGCACTCTTTCACAGAACCCGAGATCAGAATCACCACATGCCGCAGATCAGCTGTGAGCGTAATCTTTGAACGCTCTACGTGCGAAATGTGAAATTCAAATCAACTGCTTAGAACGCAACAGACACGCGAGCCGAGTCAACTCAGTGCCGCATTAAACAGCTGATTGACTTTGTCGTAAATACTCCACGAATTTCCATACAGGCAGCAGTATTGTTCATTAGCTACCTAGCTACCCGCCTGGAGAACCTGCTGGAAATAAGAATAACAAATCCGATGATCTCGAGGGGGCGTTCGGAAGGCCGCAAGACCCGTTGCTTTTGCGCACGAATCAGAGTACATTTCAATCAAAACCATTATGTTCCGTTGCTCTTATTGAAAGTGCGCTGCAGACTTAAACCGCGTCCTCTACAGTAGGCCTGCGCTTTTTAAAAGACGACTATATCTGCGTTCCCTCCTTTGATATTTTCTCCGCATGATGATTCTTACGGCTGCGAATGAGATGATGGCGCGATAACTTTAGAGCGTCCTGACAGTTTTACTGGTAAGCCGGTGCTGATCAGAAAATTGGATCTAAATAAGATTTCTATACAGACGCTCGGCTCGCTGGTGTTCAAACACAGGTGATATAGGCTACATTGTAAGAGTTTTTCAATTAAAACAAGCTTAAATACGCTGTCTGCCTCTTCCAGCGCCACCTGTTAATCAGAAGTTTCCTTTTGTTGTGGCAGATTGGATGAGCCTCATCTTAATAACAGAGGTGGGAGCGCTGAGGGAAAACGGGGAAACGAGTGAAAAACGTTTCTTTGGAAAATAAGAGAGAGAGAGGGGGAAAAAAACATCTGGGACTTGCTTATATTGCAACAAAAATGAGGTGCTTTGGTTTTAATAAAAAATAAGGATGCAGCATAAAGTTAATTTTGGTGGTCGCATATTGTTTATTTAAATGTGCAGGAAAATAAGAAATTGAAGTATTTTTGACACCTTAAAGAAATGGTGTTTCTGTGCTAACGGCATTGAGTTAACTGACTTCACTTAAAAAAAAAAAAAGAACCACTGGTGAGTTTGAGAATAAATTCCGTTTGCCCAGATAGCTGTAGATGAGATTCTACGGTGCAGTATTGTTGAGTTTTTCAATTGGAATCACTGGAATCGATTGCAATTTTGCTTTGAGGGTTAAAAGACTTTGCTGTGCAAATCTCGAATCTGGTTCGGTTGGCTTTGCGTTAGTTGTGCTTTATATATTGTTACTCTACTCTACTCCACAGATTTTAATATCCACCTTAACATCTGACTAATTAAGGTTTAGACGTGCTATTTGGAACAATTTCCAGATTGTTTTGTAACTACTGGAGCTTGCTAGTTAGCAAAGATGGGGCCGCTAAGATTCAAGTTCAAACTACTTAAAAATGGCAATCCTTCTGGTGAAATCAGCGTCCAAATTATTATTTTAATGTCTGTTAGGTAACACCAATTCTTCCGATAAGAAGCTTGGTTTCTTCTAGAGTATTGTTCCTGTGACTTCCGATGTTGAGTTCTTGGTTTTGTTTATGTCAAGTCTGCTCATGCTATGTCTGTTCACGTCAAGTCAAGTTAAATCAAGGCAAGTCATGAAACAAAACTGCACTTGGGTTCTCACGACACTCGCCTACGGTCGACTCTTCACGACTAAAGCAAAATCGTAGTTGTGAGACTTAAAATGAAGTGTTAGAATGATATTAGTTGGTGGTTGTAAGTTGTTTTTCGTTAATGTTTCAAATACATTGATCTCGTCTTCAAAATATAGCAATATATAGTGGTCGTGTGAAATCTTTGTAAGAGGCTGGATAATCTAATCTGGACACACTTTTTTTAACAACCCGATATTCAATGACAGATTTTGCCTGGATAAACACCTTATTTGCTGCTTATTAATAGTTAGCACGGTAAAGTTTAGGTATAAGGTTTAAATTAAGTACATTTCTAAAATATGGTGATGAAGAATAAGGCATTAATATGTGCTTTATGAGTCCCAATAAACAGTGAATATGCTTGTTATATACATAATAAGCAACTAGACCACAAAACCAGTCATAAGGGATTTATACATCATCTGAAGACTTACCATGGATGTATTGTTTGTTAGGATGGGGCGATATTTGGTTGAGCAACAACTATTTAATTATCTGGAATCTGAGGGTGCAAAAAATTGAGAAAATCGACTGTCCAATTGAACTTCTTAGTAATGCATATTACTAATCATCAATTACGTTTCGACATATTTACGGTGTGGAAAATGTACTAAATATCTTCATGGAGCATGTATTCATTGGAACATCTCATCTTTGTGCTGATCTTTACTTAATATCCCAATGATTTTTGGCATAGAGGAAAATTTGATCATTTTGACCCATCCATTTGGAAATTGGCTATTGCTTGAAATGCCCATGCTACTTACGACCGATTCCGTGGTCCACGGTCACATATAAAAAGTATTAGGCCTATATTGTAAAATGAAAAGCGAACCTTCGAAGCAAACGAAGAAATAAATAAATGACATACTACAAGAACGTTCTCTTGTCACGGTGGCTGCTGATACAATCTGACAATTTTAGTTGGGAACTAGGTTAATCATAGTTATTAAACCGCACTCAGATATCGCTCTCAGGTACCACACAGCCTATGATTTTACAAAATCATAATGTGGACCAGCAGGAACACCGTAAGTGGTTTGGGATGATTTGGACAGGTCCTCATTGCGCACCTTTGTCTAAAAATCCCAAATATGCAAAATTTGCTAATTTTTGCAAACTTGTTGTAGGCTCACAGTATTGCTCGTATTAAAAGTCTTTTGGCAAGGCCTCCGGAAAAGCTTGACATTGAACTCTAGACAAAAAAAAAACCGCCGCCAAACCACCTGTAAGTGTTGAGATTTTTTTCAGCCATCTGTGCAGTAGCATTTAGCTGATTTCCCGAAAAAGTTTGTAAGGTCATTTGTTAATTTTAAATAGCAAATGATTATGAATACTATAATTAACAAAGCAGCGTGTTACATCCAGATGCCTTGCCTTTCCCTTTGTTTATCTCCCAGGTTCTTAGTGTGAACACATTTAATTAGTCATTATTGCAATAACACATAGATGCAAACGTGCCCACATGCGCGCGCACGCATGTCTGACTCGATTACTGTCAGCGCACCCGCCAGAGATCGGCAGTCAGCATTAAACCGGTGATGAAATCTTTCATCACTGCCTTATTGATGTAGCTGTACTTGTGGGATCTTATTTGCTACCAAACCCCTCCTGCAAACAAACTTAATGAGACGACGTTTCAACACTTGCGTTGCTTTCTGATAGCATTTCAAAACACGGGAACTCCCTCTAGCCCTCTGTCTGGATGCATCTGCTACCTGAATAAACTCCAGTTATCGGCAAGCTAAACTGACAGCTGAAGCCCACCGCTCTCTGGGTGGGTTTGGGAGCTCTCTTTCTCAGAAACACAGTGTGCCAAAGGCCATGTTCGGTTGGAAAATGAAATCGAATGTGTGTTTCTTCACCTCGCAGTGCTTTCTGTGTGTTAGATCATCGGTTATTCATCATGATTAATTTTATGCAATGCCACACTCCGTCAACGGTCCACTAGAAGTTCATTCATCAATGCCATAGCCTTGCAGTGCGACTGGTTTTGTTATTACAATGTTATTACGTTGTAATACAATGTTAAAAAGCTTGTTTTCATTGCAAATGGTCTTGTTCTTGACGTAGAGAGGGCATAATAAAGCAAAATGTGTGAAATTAGGGTTTTGTCTATTTGTTCTCTCTCTCTCTCTCTCTCTCTCTCTCTATATATATATATATATATACATACATACATATATATATTTGAAGCTGTCTACAGCAGTGTTACCAAATTGAAAAGTTTTAAACCAGT
This sequence comes from Puntigrus tetrazona, assembly GCF_018831695.1. Lineage (NCBI taxonomy): Eukaryota > Metazoa > Chordata > Actinopteri > Cypriniformes > Cyprinidae > Puntigrus > Puntigrus tetrazona. The sequence goes on from NC_056709.1 coordinate 2,258,642, forward strand.
GATTAAAGATGCTACTTTATACAAACATATGTACCACATGAGAGATTTGACTAACGCCTACAGCTTAGTCTGATTTTAACCTCTAGCTAAACAAGTCTATTGTAAAATAAATAAACTAAGCACAAACAAAAATGAAACTTATATATAATGGTACGTTTCACTGCTGTGTAAATATACTCACTGTACATTTTCCTCATCCATTATTTTGAAAGGACGATTTGATATGCAATTGCATTAAGCTAGCTTGTTCAGTTTTATCTAAAAACTGACTAACACAAATTTATATATTATGTTTCTTGTTCAACGTGGTGTATCACATCAGTTCGGAAGTGAAATGTTAAGTGCTTGGTACTAAATGGTAAGGTATTTGTTAACCTGGTAATCCTAACCAGTAGTTTTTACAAAAAACAAGCAATGTTACGACCCGTCTAGGCAAGAATGAACAGCTTGAAAAGACTACCGTGGACAAAAGATTTGCACCAACGATGTGTTTATTGGAGTTTAAGTTCGGCAGCAGACAAGGCCAAAATAACAAACAAGATGTTCTTGTTTTTAAGCCTCTACCTTGCCTACCCAAAACTTCCTAACAAAGAACAAAAGGATTCACAAGCAAACCTGACGTCGGACTCCCCACTATCCCAATTTAGTATTTAAAATATAAATCACAGACAGCCCCAACACAGCAAAGAGAACAGAACAACCACAGAATTGTAACAAGCCCCAAAAAAACCCAACCAAACAAAAAAACATTCCATTTTAGCTCACTTCTGTGAGCCTCAACGAATGGTTCCCAGCACTGAGCAAGTTTTCGAATCAATTTCTAATCACTTTTATTTATATAGGGCTTTTAACTGTGCGGATTTAATCAAAGCAGTGAACAGTATCAGATAATGAAGTGAGAGTAATGTACAAGATTAAACACTTGGGGAAAAAAACTAAAACTTGGGAGAAACCGGGGGCCCGTTCTCTGGCCGGACCCCCAGCAATGAATTACCAATTCAATTTTAAACGTACTCCAGATCGTGCGTGACATCAGAACAGACATATATATGAGCTGTTTAAGTGACAAATTTAAAAATATATTCATTTACATTCGTAGAAGCGTTTCGAGGTCATAACCATGCAAAAATAAGTCTTTATTAGCCGCCACTATTAACAGTAAACTGCAGCAGTTTTTGGAGTTCAGCAAAACTGTAGGAAGAGATGTAGTTTTCCGACAAACCTGGGTGGGTTATTATAGTTTCTGCTCAATCATAATATTCAAACAGACCCTAAAGGTGCAGCCATATTAGCAAAAAAGCCTCTATTTTTAGACGAGTAATGATGAAAGTAATGCAGAAGTCACTTTCAAAGTAAGAATAGTGCAGAATGTGACCACATTTTCCATTAAAGACTCAAATACTTCCATCGCACTGTAAGTTTTGAGACCCATCCAGAGAGTTAGCGATACACAGAAGGGAAGATGTGCTTCTGCAGTCTGCGCTCAATGCACTTACTGATAAAGACGAGAGATTGCTGTGTTTGTACACCGAGCCGTGCAAAATGAGTCTGTTGTATCGCTGACATCTCCTAAGGACATGAAGGCAAAATGCCACGAGAAATTTAAAAAAGCTTTTGAGCGCCGGGCCTCGACGAGACGTTCTTTTCATCTCCAATGGAGTAGCTAAAGACAAGTATTCAACAGAGTTGATTTAATTCAGGGATCACTGCTTGGTGGACAGATTCCTGTATATATATATATATTTTTTTAGCAGTAAAAAAAAGGGTATAACTCGGCCTTGGGCAGCGTTATCGTTTCTTTTGAGGTCAGCTCTCGCATGGATATAGCCTAAAGTCTGCTTTCGATATATGATTAAAGTGATCGCGCTCAGTGTATCTCATCTGACTCTTTTTGAGTTTCGTTAATGCATGGCATTTGTTCTATTAATGTTTCCTTCTTGATTATATTTTTAATTGCAGTCATGCAAACGTATACAATAAATAAGAAGTCCAGCGCTTGAGCGGCCTTAGCATTCGTTCGGCGCTCATCGGGGCTGGAGTCCTGCGATCCGTGTGCAATAAAGACCTTGAGTTTGTGTGTTGTGTTACGATAGGGGATATAATGTTTCCTGTATGCGTTTCATGCTGTCACAGGGATTTCAGTGGCTTTGCAGTTATGAACACCTGAGCCCAATTCCACAGGGGGGAAGTGGTCGATATGTCTTTACAGGCCGCTGTGTAAAACAAGGAGGTGTTGAGATGCAGTCAACCTTTTGTTTTAAGGGGTCATGACATGTTGGGGCTGCGAGCAAAGCCCTGACATATAAAAAGCTTTAGGACGGTCTGGTATTTACAGGCCGAAGAAATGCACTTCTAGTCTGATTTCGTGAGTAGTGATATCCCGACATGTAGCGTTTTGATTCAAATGAAAGAAACGGAGAAATAATAGACAAAAACTAATTATTTGCGAATAAGCTTCGCTTGCGATACGGCCGTGATTTATGATATACACGGTAGCGATTGATTTAAGATAACGCAGGAGCACTCTATTTAATGGAGCGAGATGGTTTTGGACAATTTTTGCACTGTGCTGCATGTGAAAGCGTCATGAGTGCTTTTTGCATTGGTAAATATTGTTTGATTGCTTTTATTGATTTTTTTTTTTCCTCTGTCTATCCTCAGATTGTTTTATTTGTCTGATCAAACTCATTATTATATGTATTGGTTGTTTATTTCTTATAATGTGTTAGAAGATGAACAGAGGTCTTTGGGTTTGGGTTTGGAACGAGACCGTAATTAATGACAGATATATATATATATATATATATATATATATATATATATATATATATATATATATATATATATATATATATATGTGTGTGTGTGTGTGTGTGTGTGTGTGTTACTATTTTACTTGTATGATTTTATATTTATTTATTTATACATTTTTTTGCATTCTTATCAGATGTTTGTGTTCCATAAAAAAATCCCATACATATATTACAAATAAAATACGAATAATTGCAACTATTATCAAAAATGAATGTATAAAAACTTTAGTAGTTATCTGAAATGTGTGGTTTTGTTTTAATTTTTTTTTTATGTTTGATAACTTCAGGTTCTAATAACATTATTACACATTTATGCAGTGTATATGCTTGAATGAATCCGAATGAGTTGTCCCGTGATATAAATCCTCGTGCTGTTTCTGCGCAGGATCCTGTTTTCTCATATAGCTTCTTCATGCCCGTATAGCAGATATACGGTACCTTGGTTTTGCAGTACATTGCTTGTGCTATAACCGCTTGGCTGCTTGAGTTTGTGACATCTGCCCTCTTGAATCCAAACTATGCCGCATTCGTTTTTTTTCCGCACGGCCCATTTCCTTTTCCTGCCTCGGCCCATATGTGCGTATCTCTATAGCATATAACCCTGCTAATTATTTAAAAAGCCAAAATCAGAGTAATTGCGATCTAATGGATTTAAGTTTGATGAACTGCACAGCCTTAATGAGAATAATGAAAAATTCGATACGCGAGGAAAACGAAATGACATGAAATACCGAAGCCATTCGTTCTCGTAAGTGTTTACCCATGTCCGTGTATTTCAAAATGAATCTTAAACGTTGAATGAGTCTTGGAGAGCGTGTGTGCGTGTGTGTTTGAATTAGTTTAGGGATTATTGTATCTGCCGGTAAATGATGTATCAGTGGCGGTGAGCAGGCTTCTGGATTTCACCGATTACACGCTGGAGCAGCAATCTGTGCAGTCAAGGTTACAGATAAGGATTAAACACGCAACCGGCGCAATAACGCCGCGTGAACGCAGGCCCGGCGAATCATGCGTGACCGCCACTGCTGCGAGCCGAGTCACGAGCGCGTTTGATCGAAATGCGGATATCGAATCACAGCTGAGTGCCGAAATGCGCCAGCACCCTTAAATCCGTGTGTGTGTGTGTGTGTGTGTGTGTGTGTGTGTGTGTTACCGTACCTGACGTGGAACAAAATGGCAAACGCGGAAGATGCGCATTAATTAGGTCACTGCAAACTGTGGCACGCTAATTGCAGCATTGTGATTCTTAATTGCGGAATTGTTGGAATCTGTTTAGGAGGCTAATGCCCGAGACAGCTGGTATGCACACATTTTCCGCTTTTTTTTTTTTTCTTCTTCTTTTTCTTCATTTTCAGTCTTTTTTTTGGGATTTCGTCCTCTGGGACGTCGTCCAATGCACAGTATGGGTCCTTTTCGCCATGCTTTCCTAAATTATACGTGTTTCTGTGTGAGCGTGCGTGTTTAGAAGGAAAGGAAATTAGGTTTTTGTGTATCCCTGTGAATAATTCACGTGTGTGTGTGTGTGTGTGTGTGGGGGTCATTTTGAGTGCACCCGTGCTTGTGTGTGTGTGTGTGTGTGTGTGAATCTTTCTCATTATCTTCACCCTTGTCCTGCTCTTCTTCCTCCTCCCGTGTCCGCATAGACTTAATTTAACCCCTATTACAATAATTCATGCACATATAAAAACCCAACTCCCTTTGGTTATTAAATATAATTACATTTCTAAGGAACATTCATGGCATTTTTTTTTCCCTCGCTTTATCACACCGAATGTTCCGATTGCCTGACATTTGTTTCGCTTGGTAAATAGGACATACTCATCAAGCGATAGTTCAGCTAAAAATGACAGTTCTGTCATTATCTATGGAAGAAAGAAAATCAAATAAATTCGGAAGGACACGAGGGTGAGCAAATGGTGGCAGATTTGTCATTTTGTTAGGGCAAACTGTTACTTTAATTCCACTCGGGATGGGTAACGCGACCGCATTAATATATTTTTAGCTGATCAATGCAAACTGAAATTCCCCGGAGATGCTGTTTAAATTTAGCGAGAGGACGCTGATCTTGGTCGATGCTTGTTTGTAATGGTGGGCATTGAAAAGCCCTCCCAGTGTGACAAGAACCCTGTTTTTTTTTTTTTTTTTTTATGGATTGTTCTTTGTTTGAACTCTTGCTGTTTCAGATATTCGTTTTATCATTGACATCTCCCATTGAGACCGTTTTAAAATAGCTCGCCATCAATTTGTTTACTTCGGGTTTGCTATATGAGATGCTTTCATCTGCTCTGAAAGGAGAGAAGAAACATTATAGAATGGATGAATGTTGACACAGACAATTAAAAGCCGAAAAAACTTAACTTAATAGGATGTGTGATCGTATTCGTTTGCCCGTGTAACCTCAGCTGTTGGCTCGTTAACATAATGTTTAGTTATTTGTCTGGATCTTTTAATTTATTCCCAAAAACATTAAACAATTGTTTTTCCTTAATATATATATATATATATATATATATATATATATATATATATATATATATATATATATATATTTATTTATTTTTTATTTATTTATATATATATATATATATATATTTATATATATATATATATATATATATATATATATATATATATTTAAGTGTATATATTTTAGGGATTATTTGTGTACTTTACTATCAATTCAAAACATTTTTATCGTTGTTGTGATTATTTTAACATTTTTAAGTCTATTTAAGTATTACACACTTTAACATTTTCTTTGCATGTTCAAGTTTAAAAAGCAAGTATACGAGCATGTGCATAATAAAGCGATAACAAATAAGCCCGAGGTTTTTTTTTGTAGACGCTCTTGCTCGTCATTGAGGGTTTAAGCTCCGTCTCTTTCTCTCCCAGGAATTGATGTCCACCATGGCCACGTTTCGCTTTGGGCAGCACATCGTAAAGTCCTCGGCTGTGTTTCTGAAGACGGAGCTGTCCTTCGCACTAGTCAACCGAAAGCCGGTCGTGCCTGGTCGTATCCTTTTCAGGTTTACCTCAGCGACTGGGGTATTACGCTAAAGGTGAAGCGAGAGCAGGTAGGATTTTCGGTCTGTCCGTGTTTGCTGTGGAATATGAAGAGCGGCGCTGTCGCTCCCTGCCGTTGCTCAGCAACAGTTTGCTCTTTGTTAAGTTTGGCCTGACCTTCGCGTTAGGGCCGTTTCTCCAGATGTTTACCGTGCAGCGTTGCACAAGAGCTGCTCTCTCGGAGCAGGCCTCTAGGATTGGCCGAAAGTTTTGCTGAAGATTCCTCACGGATTCCTTCCGAGTAATGGTCGTGAGTCACCGTTCCAAGAAATGATGTCTGTTCCATTTTAAAGCTAAATAAATGATTCCATTTTTAGTGTGTTTTATATTTGCAAAACAGGGTTGCCAGGTCTTCAAAAAAAACATTTGTCACATTTTTCCTCACAGGGGAGGTCATTTTAAGCCACACACTTAAAAACGAACAGCAGCAATGATACGACAGTTGTCCGTTTCAATGGTGGGTAAAAAAACGCAAACTTGGCAACACAGCAACCCCCTGAATTGACGCCATTCACCACTGGCGCTTTTTCAGTCAGCTACGACCCTGGGAATGTCTGATCTGTCCGCTTTCACGGCAGGTGCGAATGCACACATCGGATTTATTTCCAGATCTGAAAAAATCAGAATCCATTTGTGTAGTGAATAATAGTTTAGCAACCAAATGACAATTACAAGGATGATTGGTGTTTTTAGAGTACGATATTTTTTTTTTTCTTTCATGCAATTTTTAGTTTTATCCCGTTTTAGCCGAACTCTAGGGTCAAGCCGTATGATCAATCGTGCAAATACTTAATTCGTTCATTAATTGACTGACTCATTCACTCATTGATTGTTAGATTCATTCGTTCGTTCGTTCATTCTGATAAAATACACTTGCATAACTCGAATGACGTCGACCGGGCTGAAATATTCTCTTTACGTCACGACTAAAATGTTTAAATGTCACTTCATTAAATGCACGACGTGAAATCCCGTCTGCCGCAGAGTCTAGTGGAATATGGCCGATGAAGCAACAGACGATAACTCTGCCGCGCCGCCAGACTCGACTCCGTAGGCCTCTCTTGCTCACAAGCAGCAGCTCCGTCAACTCCCCGGCAGCGCTGTAATGTTTCACGCCACTCGGACTGTGAGAGTAACAATTAAATAATGCTAATGCGTTGCTTGTGCCCTCCAAACACCGCTGCCTCCTCGCCGGGTTTTTAGGACTGTGCTGCAGTGGCCTATAATGCTGTGAAAAATGGCTTTCCATCAAAAGTTAATCTAAACATAGAGGCTTACGTAAGACGGAGCAGCACTTGAAGATCTTTCGCCGCAAAGCCAAGGACTTATTGCTATTCGGAAAGAGAATAAGGACATTATTCAAACAAATCAGCGACGGAAATCATGCAAATGTATGCATGTTTGCATTTGCACGTCGAGCGCTAAGATTAATAGACAAAGAAGTATCTGCTTTCTGTTTGAAGCAAAGCATAAAAAAAAAGAAGAGGATGTATTATGGAGCATCTGATGATGATTCATGGCATTTGGCTTCGCGTGTTGCACGCAGCCGGGCCGGTTCGCGAAAAAGAGCACGGTTTGTGCCTGCGACATTTAAAGAAGCGCGCGAAACAAAGCAAACGTCTGCGATTCGAATGCCTAAAATATTAACTTAAGCTGTCAGCTGACTGGGAAATGTTCAATCAAATGGATTACATAATTATTCATTGAAATGAGTTGCATTTATACATATTTTATGAGGGGGAGAAAATGATGTACAGTAGGTGCTAACCATTTATTAGGGGCATGATTAATTGCTTTTATTGCTATATATATATATATATATATATATATATATATATATATATATATATATATATATATATAATAACAATTTTTTTAAACACATTTTAAAGGAATGCATGCTTATTAGCCATAACAACTACTACTTTTGAAAATCTGAAACGCAATAAATTTTTTTTTTTTTAATTTGCTAATGATTTTCTCACTGATTTAGTATACAACATGGTTTGGATTAATAGACCCTGTTTCCGGGTCTGTAGCTTGGGTTGTTGTGCCAAGTGTATGGCGTAAATTCACATATCGGTTATAGTTAAGATATCCGAATTTGTCCGTGAAGACCCGCAGAGTAAACGCAGTCACGGCGATCGTTGCCGAGGAAGTGTGTCTGAGCTCTCTACACCGTTCGGGGGGCTAGCGGGGTTTGTCTCGTATCAAAGCCGTTCACTTTCTACATGCATCAGTTCAGAAGAGTTTGGAGAGATAGACAGCGCTTGGCAGAGATCTTAAAGCTCCCCCGCAGCTCTTGAACATCAGTATCACACCTGAAACACAGCGAGGGGGTGAGGGGGGCTTTATGTGGGGAGCGGGTCCCTGGGGCAACGCTGCTGAATCCCAGCGGCTTCGGCTGGTGTGATTTAAGTTAGTCCACATCCCAACACATCGCCACATGAAAGGCCTCCGTTCCTCCGCACACACTCGTCTACTGCTTCTAAACTGTTTTTCGCCATGCTTTCTGTCTCGTTTTATCGTGAGTATTGTTTGGTATGGGGGTGAGGATTGTGCTTACTGTAGTTCGATGCCGCTTTCCATATGGCATACCAATGACCAAACCTACACACAATCAGATTTATCCGCTCGTAAAGTCGCCTACAACATAATAAACTGGCGTTGAAGTAACGGTTGTTCTTCATGTCAATCTTCCTGTACAAGTGGGTGGTTAGAATAAGACTAATTGTCAAAAAAAAAGCAGCCAGTTATTAATGTTTGAAGTCTTGCATATAAGTGACGAAAGTAATAAATGCATTTTTTAGGTATATTATTTACTTATTTATAGTTTTTCGTTTACTTACTTTCCCTGGCATATGCAAACATTAGTATCAGAAACTGTTTTTTATGTATTATTATTATTAGTAGTATTATTATAATGACATATATTGTTTATCTCATGTCATTATTATTATTATTATTATTATTATTATTATTATTATTATTATCATTATTAATGTAGTAATAATAATAATAATAATAATAATAATAATAATAATAATAATAATAATAATATTTATATTTATATTTATATTTATATTTATATTTATATTTATATTTATATTTATTTATTTATTTATTTATTTACTTTATTTATTTACCCACCTCTTCCTTTTATACATAGATAGATAGATAGATAGATAGATAGATAGATAGATAGATAGATAGATAGATAGATAGATAGATAGATAATATAACTAATGAACAAATTTTTATTTCATAGATGGTCCTATTTACCAATTTTATTAAATATATTTCACCAAAACATTTTTTCTTGAGTATGAGGTTACCATAAGATGAATATGATTGACAGACCGATACACAGAATCATTTAAATGAGTATTATTTAGTTATGTACTTATTTGTTTTAAGATGCCTATTACTTTAATGCAGTTTTCTTGCACCGATCAACAGGTGCCAGCATGAAGCGCTTGAGCAGCGCGGCTAAATGATCTAGTATAGTTTTTGTTGTCCTGAAGAAGAGGCGCAGGCCTGTGAAATGTCCGGAAAGCTCTTCAATAGTGTTTATTTAGGCTCTTGGCAGATGCTGGAATCTCCTAATGAGGCTCTGGGTAAATTAACAAGATAAATAGACCCTTATTGACAATGGAATCAAACTTGACTACACTTTAGAAGTAGCTTCCACGAGCACCTGCACGAATTGTGCGCGAGGGTGTTAACTGTCTGAAGACATCTGCTGCCATCATGGCCCATTCCGTTCCTCATCGATTTTATTGATTTGTTTGTTGTCAAGGTTTAAACAGCATCTAGAGTTCTTATAATATACACGAAATAACGTAGAGCTGGTTTAATCTAGAGCCGGATGATAACTAGTCTGAACATTGGCGTCTCGTGTTTTGGAGCAGTCAGTGCGATTTAGAAATCAATTAAATCTGTATGTATGTTTGTGCATGAAAATATTTCATTGTAGACAGTTTAATTACTGTGAAAAATATCATACTAATGCCCTTTTTATGTAACTGTAATTTTTTTCTTTCCCTCAGTAACTGTACTGGATTTCAGTAACATTTATATTGTAATTAAATGACATAACGCAAATATGAATAAAAGCAAATAAAAATATATATATATTTACAGTATATTTATTTGTATATTTATAGTATATTTATTATGTGTGTTTAAATACATACATTTTGAAAACATTTCCATGTATATATTTATTTTTCTATAATTTATATTATATATAAATATTTGATAAAAATTGATAAACATTTTTCTTAAATATATACGTGTGTGTTTGTGTTTACATATACATAAACAAACACACACACACACGTTATGTAAACAAAATATCTTATTTTGGATGTGATTTAATCGTTTCACAGCACAAATTGTGATTTATTCCTGTGATGGATGTCCGTCTCTGGATGACCTACTTCATCTATTGATTTGATATCTATTATTATCTGATACTGAACAATAATTCCAACAAAGGAGGTTGGCTTCACTCTTTAATTTCAAGCGTAAAATGATTGTGAAAGCGACTCTAACTCTAAAACTAATAAAGCGCTAAAGGGTAACAGTCATCAAATCAATTGCTTAATGAACTATAAGCCAGGCAAGCTGGTCTTAATGGGCTTGCTGACACTCTGGTGGATTTCACTTTTAATCAAAGGTAAAGACCACTCTCTAGGTAATTCGCTGATTGCAGTTTTGTTGATCTTATAAAGCATTTATTTATTTTTTTAGTCGTTCCCTGCATTTGTCAGTCATTATGTATACATTATGCTAATATCGCCTTGCGCGTTTGTCCCAGTTGATGTCTCGGTGAAAAAGAGTGCTCTATCCCTCATTATCCAGCACACTCAATCTCCTCACCTGCCAAATAACGTTGCTTTATGTAAATATTTGCTGAACATGTGAACGAAAACATCAGCGTAAAGTGGATTAGTGTGATAATGACAAATGTGCCTCCTCAGCTGAAATCCGTTGTCAGCGCTAGGCTACGTGATGGAGATGTAGGAGAGACTGGGGTAAGTTGCGCCTCGTTCCGGGCTCGATGCGCTTCCTCTGAAATTTTATCAGGTTAGTGAAATTACTGAACCTACACATAGGAGCATACTAACTAACATTTAACAAACAATGAATGATAGGTTTATTGCAGTTTTTCTCTGGATGAAAAACAAAGTAATAAAAATAAGCAAAATAAGTCAATAATAATAAAAAAGATCATGTTATAATAACAAAAGAAAATAATTATGTCGAAAAAATACTTATCAATAATAATAATAATAATAATAATAATAATAATGATATTAATAATAATAATAATAATACAATATAATAATAATAATAATAATAATAATAATAATAATAATAATAATAATAATAATAATAATAATAATAATAATAATAATAATATTATTATTATTATTATTTATTATTATTATTATTATTATTATTATTATTATTATTATTATTATTATTATTATACTATTGTATTAATTACTAATAATAATAATAATATCCATAATAGCAATAATAATAATAACAATAACAATAACAATAATAATAATAATAATAATAATAATAATAATAATAATAATAATAATAATAATAATAATAATAATAATAATAATAATAATAATAATAATAATAATAATAACAAGTCATTTATTTTCCACATAAATATTTTCTTTCATTATTATAAGTTTTTGTAATTATTATTATTGACTTATTTTTATTACTTTGTTTTTCATCCTGAGGGAAAAAAATGTTTTTTTTAATGAATAGAATGATCAATAATCAGTAATGTGTTTAGATACAAGTTACCACAAATATATTAGTTGCAAATAAAGCATTCAGTAAGGGTAAGTCGCTCAGAGTGATATCGGTTCAAGTGCATCTTAGCTGTGACTTTGTAGACCTTCTTGCCTATATCTATTTCATTTTCCTGGAACACATAGCGATCCATTAGATAAATAGCTGCATCTCTTACAAAGAGCATCTGTACGTTGAACGATGCTATCGGAGCTGATAAAGCGGCCCATCTTCTGAGCGCTGCTGTAAAATATTAATTATTCCGAACAAGAGTTTGTTCACTGGCAGATGTGAAGGTCGAGCTCGCATCTAATGGCGTTTCATATTATACATTCCACCGCAGGTTCGCAAACGACATTATTGGAATAAAATGAGCCGGGCTATGAATTCTGAGAAACTTTATGAAGCAGAACACTCATAAGTCACATCACTTGATTAATCGTCTCTGTGCTGAATGAATTAGGCTCCACAATACTCTGAAGAGACGATGGCAACAGATCCGCTAATCCTATTAAAATTCATAATTAGCAATATTCTTGCCAGTTTCCCAAGGTAGTAAATGAAAGAGATAATGAATAAAATAAATAGAAGATTTGAAAGTGATGCTAGAACAATACGTGGCATTATCGTCAGATCTGCAGTCACAGCTTCAGCCTCATGCTGAGGGATTAAAGCTTTATTGAAATGCTCCTCGGTCTGCAGCTGTAGCCCGTCGGGGCCCGAGGCCCGCTCCTGCTTTTGTTTCCTGTGTATTTATGAGAGATCGACTCTAAATGCGCAAACAGGCTTCGGAGACGAGCGATGACGTGTCGTTTCTCGACGGCAAGCCGCGTTGACGCCCGGTCATGACTCGCGGTGAAGATTAGATTTTTTTTTCTCACCACCTTCTTCTGTGGATGCATGTTCCATCTGTTTCACTTCAGGATGCTTTCTTTCAGCTTTCATTCTGTTATATTGCACGTTTTCTACAGCTTGTGGTATTCAGTTGTTGTGACCGTAATTTAACTTAATTTTTTCCTGAAAAATGATCAACTGCTGAACAACAACAACAAAAAAACTAATCACATTTTAATTTAATCAAAAAAAATTTTTTCAAGTGCAAATAATATTGTAGGCAGTTAATAGACCCGCTTGATATTCATATACAGCTACACAAACTAAAAATATCTTAAATCATATTTTAATAACTAAATTAAATGAACCATCGGTTTTAAAAATGTTAACTTAAATTAATTATATATTATATAATATATTTAAAATATATATATATATATATATATATATATATATATATATATATATATATATATATATATATATATATATATATATATATATATATATATATATATATATATATATTATATATATATATTATATATATATATATATATATATATATATATATATATATATATATATATATATATATATATATATATATGTATATATATTTTGTAATAGTTTGTTTCAAACTAATATGATTTTTTTAAAGTATAAAATAATTTTACAGTAAGTTATCAGCCAGTTATTATTATTATTATTATTATTATTATTATTATTAGTGATATATTTTCTAAATAAATATAATAATTTGATATATTTTTTCTATTGAAAACATAATATTGATTATTTATTTATGGTTTAATTTATCAAATTATAATTATTGATTCATGTGTTTCTTTATTTCTGCTTTACAGTAAGACGTAGCATTTCTTACACTTCATTCACTGCCTTTGATTGAACAAGTAGTATTTTCAAGAGGTGTGTGTGTGTGTGTGTGTGTGTGAACGTGTTAAACTATCTCCCGTGTGTATGCGTTCCACCTACATGCGTCGCACCGCTCCAATCATCTGACATGGATGGCTCGGCCTCTGCTCTGAAGAACTGTCCGTTTCACCTTCTTAAGCATCTGCGTCGTTGGCGTGGAAGCTTCTCGCGCCATACGGCCCGTGATCAAGCTCTCCAGCCGTCCGCTCCGATGACGGCCCGGCGTAAGACGGACCCTCGGGCTAGATCCGCTCCACTCGTTTTGCTCCGACCAGATGCTCGTCTGCCGCACGGATCGCCGCGTTTCTGCTCCGGCGAGCAGCGAGGGAAACCGGGTCATCGCGTATTCAGAGCCGAGAAATCGACCTTTTCATCTTTAGTGTTTATGTCCAAGGAAGACTCCGCAGCAAGTGGGAGGCGAGCCCCACCGGGCCTCGGCGCGACCCGCTCGGAGACTCCCGTCGGAGGGGAGAGGCGGGGCCCGGTCGAGGCCATCGCTGCTGGAGATGGAGAAAGCAAAGTAAGATGGAGATCTTCCAAGCGGATCGGTCTCGTCCAAGGTCGCTTGTCCTGGCGTTTGATTTCGGTCCAAGTGTGTTATGTTAAACACATCCGTCTTTTTTTAACAGATATCACATGCAGCGAGCCAAGTGTTGCTCATACTCGCTCTTAGTTTGCTCGGATCGCTAACCTTGAGGATCGAACTTCCCACATTTGCGCGAAATTCGTTTTCCATGCAGGGAGGAAGCCTGCTTTCACAAAAAAAACGAACAAAGAAATGAACAGACATTTTTGGCCAAAACAACACACTAATACTAATAACGCCAATACTACTGCTATTACTACAACTAATAATAATTTGCTTTAAAGGAATAAAGTACATATTTAAGATATCATAAAAACAAAATTTTAAATCTTTTTACTATATTTTTGATCAAAGAAATGCAGCGTTGGTCACTATAAAATACTTCCTTCAAAAACTTTGCTGTCCTCATTTTTTAACGTAATATGTAATACAAAAATATGACTTCACTGTACAGCATTTTTAGTATTTATCATTTACTATTTTTTATTACATTTTTTGGGCTTACTATAGTAAAGTGCATATATTTACTTTTTTCCCTTAAATGAACGGATCATACGGTTTCAAAAGGAATCTCAAAGCTTCACTGATGTCTCAAATAGTGCCGTGAAAACAAAGGCATTCTCAGAAATCCGTCTCTTTGAATCTAAGTGTGAGCACAAAAGCAGAAAAAACAGAATCATTTCTCTGATTTACATTCTTTTTCCAAGTCTGAATATTTTAAGAAGCAGCGGAACATATCCAATTAAAAGTTTGTATTCGTAGTGGTTTTCTTTCTGAGCTTCTTTGAAGATTTTTATATATACATGTCTGTGTGTGTGTGTGTGTGTGTGTGTGTGTGTGTGTGTGTGTGTGTGTGTGTGTGTGTGTTAAATCTTCCTCGCTAAATAATTCTTTGTGCTGTATTTCCTTGTCTTTCATGTATTCCGTCTCAGTAAATGTTATTTGGTGTGTTGTCTTATCTTCTATTAGGCCCAGAGACTATATAGAGTCTCTATTCCTGCTTTCATCAAGTAAAACAATATATATTGTTTTGTGTTTTGCCTATATATATATATATATATATATATATATATATATATATATATATATATATATATATATATATATATATATATATATATATATATATGTTTTTTAGAAAAATATATATGGAAAGTGTTCTAACTTTAAAGTTCAGTACAGTAATATCAGAGACACGCTGCTACAGAAAATTATTTCATAGGCTTATACGTCTTATCTTGTTAGATTTGTTTATTTATTCATTCATTTATTTAATTAATCAACTGAATTCGACGATCCATCAAAGGAGTAACTTTTCGTCAAGCCGGAGCTAAGATGGAGGCTTTTGTTGAACAAGATTCAGACCTTGACTGTTTGCTTCAGTGAAGATAGCAAAAAAAAAAAAGCAGAAACCAAAAATACAAACCAAAAAAACGCCGTTAATTGGTTTATTTATTTCAGGTTTTCTTTACAAATCTTCTGAGGCTTTTTATATTTCTTTCTTTTTCATGTAAAAAAAATATACATAGATTTTTTAATTGCCATCAAGTTGAATCGAAGGATGTTTGAAAGACAGTTGAAGCTTTTGTAGAGGAGAAATAAAGGAGAACAGAACAACATTAGCTTTTTCCCCCCGCTTGTTTAGATTTTACCAAAGGACATTGTGTCTGGGAGACAGCCAGCAGTGACTATAAAATATATGTGTGTGTGTGTGTGTGTGTGTGTGTTTGCTTGCCCGCCTTCCTCTCTGGCCATGTTTGTCTTTGTTTACTGCTCTGTTGGACCTTGGAGAAAACAGAAAAACTACAATTCTCCGGTGATTCTAGTGCTGGCCTGCTTTACAGAGTCGAGGCGCTGTTCGGTAATTGAAAGGTCTCCACTGTCTGTTCCGTCCAGATGTCCAGCGCGTCCGTGGTCTTACCCACAATGCAACAGTGAGAAAAATCTCATCCCAGTAAGATCAGCCCGAGTGTACGTGTGCTTGGAGCGCTTCTATAATCGTGAGTTTTCTGCTTCAAATCTTCTTGATCGGACGCTTTTCCGCGATACTTGTGACTTGTCGTTTGTGTTCTTCAGCTTACGCTTTTCGCCGTTTATTGACGGGAAATACATACATGTTTGAGGGTTCATTTTTATGCACTTTAACGTCTTTGGCAATACATTTCTAACGTATAATGCAAACAATTCTCAGAATTCTCTTTAAAAATAACCCCGATAGTTAAAATGATCGGATGCTAACGTTGCCTTCTTTGATGCGCAGCATAAAGGAAAACATCGATTGATTAATGTAGCGCCTATTTCAGATGTCAGGTGTATCTACCACTTTAAATTGTTGGCGCTAAAACCCAGGTTCTTTTTAATGTGTTTCTCACGATTTTTCTTTAAAATCACAAGTAACCCTGTTTATACCACTGCTTAGAAATGCAACGCAGTGAAGCTACATGTTTTACCAATACTGGTTATTATGTTTGTGATTGAACTACTATACAGCGAAAATGTGATGAGTTGGGAATAAACAGAAGGAACCACAGTTTAGTAAAAAGTATGTTTTCTTACTTTATAAATAAACTTTCACTCTTCTCACAACAGCACACTTTTAAAGTTTTGCACAAATAAAGATATAATCAAAAGAAATGTGTTCCTTTGGAAAGTTAAACTAAAATAGAAATAAAGAGCTTTAAAGAAGGGCTAACTACAAATACAAACGAAACCCTTCAAAATCACAACACTATTAGAACACTGCTTTAGGTGGGCCCACCATACAAACACACACTCTCACCTCAATCCCCATGTTGCAGGCCTGAGACGTGTCTGTGTTCCGTGAGGCCCAGTAAAAGTCCAGCTTCTCGTGGTCTTACCAACAACAGGTACCTGAACAAACGGTCAAAAAACCGGTCATCCGTCAGATCAGTCCAGGCAGCTATGGTCAGTCGGCAGTCTCCGTGGCTTCCCGCGATGCCAGAGGAACTCCTAACCACTCGATTAGGAGCGCTATCTGGATTCCTTCGACGCTTAACAACCGGGTCCGCGGCAATCACTTCTAACCGCTTATAGACGCTGATCGCAGAAATAAACTTGAGTAATTTACTTCACCAGCGAACATTGTCCCGTCTGTGACAATGGCGGTCAAGCGTGAACTGCATTTTCTTTTCACGCTTTGACATCTTGTGGCGCCGTGTTGACTTGACAACAGAAATATACTGGTTTAAACTACATTATGCAGTTTGACAAATAAAAGTGACACATTCCCGTTATCATGCCGACAACATCACCTTCGCACTTCACTTTTTTCTTCCTCGCCTCTCGAACCTACTTTCCTGGCGTATAAGCTGCCTTACTCAACATTAGGCAGGATCAAGTCCCTTTAGCCAATAGCATTAAACCGACAACCTGTTGCCAAAGATGATCTGAACAGATAATTTCTTAAAGAACCCTTTTCTGGTCACAAAATAAAAAATAAAATAAATAAATATAAATAAATGATTATAAATAAAATATAAAACAATTAAACCCTGGATTACATTAATAATTATAATAACGCATAAAAGGCTATCGGACACCTTGTTTCATGTGTACCAAATGCACTCTTGGAAGAAAACGGCATACGACTGTGAAGGTGCCCTTTTATAAAGTGCTAATATTTCATCTAATGTCTAATATCGCGTATAACATCTACTACAAAGATGTATTTTTTAGTCTTTCGCAGTATCACGAATGTGTCCTCTGGATATATTTTGGGATCTGTCGTTGTTCAATCCGGCGATCGCTGCGGTTCGTGCTTAGAAGCGCTCGTCGGGCCGGGTTTGCGAAGGAAACTACGTGCACCCTAAGCTGCACAAAACCAGGCAGTCATATTAAAATGGTCCTTTTTTTTTTTCTCCGTATACAATATCTACAGCCATGCCACCTGAGACCCCGCATGCCATTCGCATCTAGCAGCCGGCATTTCATAACTCAGAAATATCGGCGATAAAATTATAGACCTCTCAGCCTTTGAGCACACACCTGCACATTACACAACCTCTGTAGCCGCAAACACCTTATTACAGGTCTCTGCGAGGTTTTTCTCGTTTTTTTTTTCAGGTTGAACCGTGAAATTAACTTAGGTGCCTTTAAGCTGCTTACTTGCAAATATTTGACCTCCGCTGACGGTGAGTGATTGCTGATAGCACCGGCGTCGGCTGTGTACCAGCGCGCCATTAGCATGTCATTACGCATAATTACTCCACGTGGCAGAGCGAAGTGAACTGAGCTGTGCGTGTAAGCAGAAAGAGCTTGTGTAATGACACACAGTCCTGTCAGTTAGTTTGTGTTTCTGGCGCGCTGGTGGAGCCCATCTGAGGCTACACCGGTTGCCTGTTGACTCCGTTTGTGGCGTTAGCTTTGTTAGGGGTTACGATGTTTGTGTGTGTGGTGTAACTAATGCATTTTATCACCTATCTCAATAGAGTACGACTTTGACATTGACATTGATGAATGCAAATTTCTAATTGCAATTACGTAATTGTGGCAAATAATTTTCAAAATCCGCTTATGGTATTTTGCACGCTTAATACGTATTCTTTTGTTTGTATAAGTTATCTTAAGGCGCTTTCCATCGTTTTAATGTTAGTTTTAGTATTGCTTTTTTAATAGCATGCGTATATTTAACTTTTTTTATTTAAAGAAGAAACCAATCTAATATATAGCTCACATTTAAGGCTTAATAGTAGTTTCCAGCTGGTTTATTTTCATCGAAAAACTCGGTATGCAGTCGCTTCAAACGATCTTCGTTTAATGTGAATTGCTGTAATTGTAATTAATAATCGCAATTACACTTTCAAGGGAACAATAACACTTATGATTTGTCGTAATCGTGCAGCCCTACTTGGCGGTGCAATAATACAATATTAGTCGTATCACTCAGATTGCAGTATTTCTCACAGCTAGTGTCATAGTGTAGTAGAATATAATTTCAAAGTGATACAGTTTTTGTGTCACCAAATGTGGTTTTAAATAAACAGAAACAGACATCATAAAAGTAGTTAGGCATTTTAGTCAAAAATACAAAGGCGGCGCTCTGCTATACAACATCTAATATACATAAACTATCTTCTGTGGAACAAATAATACATTAATTAATTAATATATTAACGAAACCAAGGACTGTCCATTATTTTTACCCCAAAATAAATATATTTCATGTTTAACCACTTTAGAGACATCGGAGCCTTTCCAGAAGATATGGCCAAGGTGAGGTGCTCTCTCTGTGGGTTTATGAGCGCTGATGCTCTGAAGCTCACGTCTCAATGTCTAAGCTAGTTTAAAGACATTATCTTTATTAGCAAACCGCACATTTTAAGTCCAAACAAGTACATTCTCACCTAAAATGCTCTTTCGTGACACGAGCTATAGTGGATTTGGGGTGGACACCGTGAGGCTGGGACGAAACCGTAATGATATCTATGTAAACTTTGAGTAAACTTACATGCAAACTCTGTACAAATATAGTAATAATCCAAATGTAGCCCATGACAATCCAGAAGCAAATGGTGGAAGAAGATCCTGTTTTTTGTTGTACTTTCCTGAACAACGATGGCTGAAGACGGAGATCTGGAGTAATGCTTCATCTTCAGTGGTAGTCAGAACCTGTATAAAACTAAATTAGTAGGGAAATGTGAATGATCAGTTTGGAGTGTTCTCTACACCTACACCGCCGTACCATTTCGTTAGTTCTCCCAAGCTTGAAATTTATGTCATCATTTACTCAACCGTGACATTTGTTTATTTTCTGAACAGAAATGAAGGCATTTTAAAATAAAATCCTTCAACTGAATGTCTCTTTACGCAAATTTCAGACAGTTGATCGTATACAGCAATCCCGTGTCTTTAGAGGACTTGAGCTGCTTCTCCTGTCGGGCCAAACGATTCTCATTGCTTAACCGTTTTACTCTGTGCTGATCCGGCAGAAGCTGACACAGATATGTTTAATTTTTCCACTGTTGGGAAAGCCGTCGCCTTGCGAGACTTAAAATACGGTATCAGTATTATTCGGTATTTTTTACCTTCTTTACTTTGCGTGTTTAAGAGTTCTGGATAATAAATGGTTTTGCAATCAGATCTAACCAAATAATTTTAATTTTTGGGTGAAATAGGTATACAATCACCAATAATCTACCAGCAAATACAAAGCAAATTAGTCCAAATTAGTGTTAGTCCACCCCAAAAATGAAAATTTAGGTTTAATTTGTCTTCGGAACACAATTTTGGAAGAAATCCAGGAGGCCTGTGACTGTCCCATTGACTGCCAAACAATTTACATCGTCATGGTCGAGAAACGTGTGAAAGACATCGTCAGAATACTACATCTTTAACCGTAATATTATGAAGCTACAAGATCACTTTTTGTACATAAATAAGACAAAAAGAATGACTTTATTTAATGGCACTATAACATCACCGTAGCACCGTCAACCTAATCGTTGAATAAAGTCATTAATTATGGTTTATCGTTACGGTTTGTTTACGGTTAAACCAGCGATGGCAGATTAAATATTCTGGCTATGCATTTCATACTATTTCTAGATCCTGACAGTATCGATAGTGATTAATGACAAAATGTAGATTCTAGGGTGGAGTAACCCCAAAGGTCTAATTATGAGAACTTATAAAACGGGTTGGTAGAAGTATCTGGTAAAATAAAACCGGTAAGCCTCTGATGGGTGTGCAGTTTTGTCAAACTTGTTTCTAGAAGTAAAAAAAAAAATGCAAGTAAAGCTTAACACATTCAAAAAAAAAAACACAGTAAAATATAAGTGCGAACAAAGAAGTCATCCACATTTTTTATTTAAAAATATTGAATACAGTTACGGTAGCAACCTACATTTTAGGGGCTCTAAGGTGTAAATGATCGAAAATAACTTTAACCCGAAAAGTGATCAAAGCATGACTCTGCTATAAAGCTGTAGCGGGAACGCTGCAAAAGACACCTTCTCATCGGCGCATACCGGGAGCTCATCTTTTGGGCGACTTTTGGCATGTTCTTGAATTGTTCCTCGAAATTTCTGTGCTGTAATTTTAAACTGAAAAGATTCCAGCAGATTTGACGGGCAAATTCAAAACATGATCTGCCCCGCTTCCCGGTGCGCATACCATCCACCCTAACTGCCCTAAATAGTATTGAAAATGACTAATATGAAATAGAATTTAGGATGGATAGTACGCACGTTGGGACGCAGGCCACCCGTAGTTCTTTCCTCACGTTATCAACACAGTGGTGAATTAATGTCAATGGTTTTGTTGTAGCTACTGAAATATTTTAAGTAAGGCTTACTCATAGCAGTAAGTAAGTCATTTTACGTGGGTAAATTTAGCTGTAGCATGATAAAACCTAGCATAGGTTAACTACTAAGTAAAGGTTACTAATTATATCTAAGTAAGGCAAACTATTGGATTTTACAGTGTATTTGCTGGTCGGTCTCTGGCTATTGTGGGCGGTCAGTTGTATTCGTCAGGTTTGGGTAACTAACACAGCTGTTTTCCATTATGTAGAAAAAAAAATCAATAATTGTTCAGCTTTTTCTCGGCTGAATGACAGCTTGTAGCAGTAAGAGTGGTGTCAAAGCAAAGGACTGTTTGATCCTGATCTAAAGGCTATGCTTGTGACGCTCGGTTTCAAGGATGTTCTGGCGTCTGTTTTGAAAAGATTTTTTTTTTTTTCCTTCTCCAGATCTTGGCTTTTTTTTTTTTTTTAAAAAGCTTTGTGCTGATCTGTGGTGAAGTCAGTGAGATTTTGGTCTGCTCCTAAAGGGAAAAACATTAGGTGGAATTACTTTTATCACGGTGTCGGACAAACCCAGCCCATGTATTACTATTATTATTACTAATCATTTTTAATAATTGCGTATCAAAAGATTTAATCAAAATAAAACCATCTGATGGCTACACCACATTACAAATTTTATTTTTCAATTTTATTTTAATGATATCGTACTATACCATACTTTGATCCAAATGACCGTATTGCGGGACGACTCCGGGGTTTAAAGGGAAAATGTAAACTTAGCATTAATCGCCAAATAGCAAACTAATGATTGTATTTACTCGCGGCATTCATGCAAAAACTACAAATATCTACTTGTGGCATTAGGCAGGTATGACTTCTCTATCACCCAGTGTGAATTAAAGCCTGGGAATCAGGAGCGGCCATTCTTTGATTGCATAGAGAGCTGAAAAAGAATCTCTGATTTGAGAATTATTGCATTTTAGCGCTAATCACACGCCTTTGTGATGGCCGTGTATGACTTTTGTGCCTTAGAAAAACCAGCAATTTGTTTTGAAAATGGACCGGAATGAAAGAACCCCTCCTCATAACAGAGAGACCGTAATCTACTGATGCCTTTCTACCATTTCATGGATCATTTCATATTTTACGATTTATTTTACCCGCCTCCTCCAACAATATCCAGTGTTAATTCGATATGCAAAGACATTTCTGGAAATGCGCTCTGCCGTTCACTTGGAAACAATGTTAGAAAGCACATATGTGATTAGATTAGTTGGCGCATTTAGAACTGCAGCATAATGACCGCTACTCTTGGCGCATACCGAAAAACCCAATGCGCTTCATTATTATCCGATTCATCATTTATATAGAAAATCGTGCGCTTTTCAAATATTTAAATGGTGTAGTGTGTATGTGTTGCATACCGTGCATGGTGCATAGTATACCTCTCATGACAGCAAAAGCCTGTTTTTGAAGCTATATTTATAAGTTACTTACACGTGAGGCATCGTATAGAATGTTTCCAGCATGGCTATTCTTGTGAAGCTTTCGTAGCATATGGAAGTATGAGCAAATCTGTGTTTCTGTGCAAGACAGGAGGGTGGAAAGAACATCTTGCTTCCTCTCATCGCCTCTCCGTCTCATGTGAACATCTGGACTCGTCCGTCTTCATTTGAAGTTCCACGTTTTCTGTCGAAACGTGCCTTTCCATGCACATGGAGTGCTCCATATGTCAGATTTTGTGAGACCAATGTAAATATCAAAGCTGTTTTGAAAGTCTATTTTAAAAGCATTATTTAGTTTGTAATCAGCCTTATGCTGCTTACAAATGATACCATTCTTTTGATAGTTCAGGAGATAGTTTGCAGATATAAATAAAGAGAAACATATGCTGTATGCTGTGTGTTATGGTTTATTGCTATATATATATATATATATATATATATATATATATATATATATAATATATATAATAATAAGTCACTCATTTTAGCACAAGTCTGCCACGATTTTGCTTATTATGCCCTTTTCTCAAAATCAGCGCTGATTACTTGCGTTGATTGCAAAGTTAATTTTGCATTGTGGCTAAAATTGTTTTAAAATAGATGCTTCTATACATTTTGCATCGTTTGAGATCGTCTGAACTAGTTAATCATGACTGTTTCCTGAAATTACAGTCATTTCGTCACACATCCACAGATAATTCTACAATGGTTCAACAATATTGAACAGACGTTAATCAGGTCAGATGCTATGCATCGTCTAAAAGTACTAGATAACACTATATTTCAAGGTGTCCGTAATACAGAGTAATTACCTAGTAAGTACTTAGTAATAATACAAAACTTTGTAATGTTGCTGGTACGTAAAACAAAATGTACTTCCCATTTAACTAGGTTGCTTGCAGTTTGTAATTATGTAGATGTAATAGGCATAAGCTACTTAAAATAAAGTTTAGCAAGATTATACTTCAGTGTACTTCATCTTCATCCAGCTGCACCTTAGTTTCATTTGACCTATTAGTACACAGCTTAATTGCATGTAATACTTTACTAATTACATTAATACTACTGAATATAAAGCAGGCATTAGCTACTTAAAATAATGCCTTTTATTACAAGTACAGTGGCTACCTAATTAGGTGATTAAGACATCTTAAAAGAAAGTGTTACCAGGTACGATTACAATTAATTTTCCAAACTCATAACCTTAAAAGCATTTGTTTACTGAAAGTCTTTTGGACAGATGTTTTGTCAGCTGAACAATCAGTACTGCGGTGCATTGAAAGTCCACTGTTCTTCTATCCCTCTAAACCAAAAGGAAATATGGCGCTACACTGACTTAGGTCTGTGGTGTCCCACAGATGGTGGAGTGAAAACTTTGGCTAATTAATTAGTTTGAGGTTAATACACCGTCAAACTATTGCTGTAAATAATGAACATGGCACGTAATGACTGCTTTGCTATTTTTGTTCTCTGTTGGTTTTCTTTATTTCCAAGTGTTTGATTGAGTCATGTGTTTCAGCCTCTATTTTCTTATTTTACACGTACTTATGGAGTACTAGAGCACATAATCACTTATTATGAGACTTGTATATGTATTTTGAAATATCATACCGCATGTTAGCTTGCTTATTTTGCTAAAAAGCATGATCTATTTTAGTTTACGTGACTAACAAGCATCATGGTACTCTTGTGAACTCAAAACAGAGACACAGAAATGTGAAAAAAATGCTGTTACTGTAGCTTCCTGAAATGAAGGTTGAACCACCGATATCACATGGGCCATTGTTTGTCGATGTGATTAAACCCTTTCCAGGCCTTGTACATAGTAGTCGCCTTACTCTCCATGGAGGCACAGAAAGCTCTCCAGTTTACGTTTCAATGATGAATGGTGTTACAGGTTTGGAACAACATCGTTTTTATTTTTAGAACTATCCCTTTAACCCGTCCTTCCGGGTTACTTACTCAAGACTTTGGCAGCAAATGGATTGCTTTCAATAACAGCAACAATAACGTTTCACTCGATATTCACGAGCTATGCAGTCACCAAAGAAAATGGGTACCGAATTCATTAACTATAATTGCATCAAGTGCGCACCTTAAACGTCTTCTCGCTCAGACAGCAAACGTCCTTTTCTTTTCATCCAGCTTGACTTATATAACCAGTTCTCAGAAAAAGACGTGTGACGATGAATTCAGTTCATTCGGTGAGCAGATCTGTGCTGTAAACACATTCTGAAGTAGTCTATAGCTATTACTTGACTTTTCGTCAATGTAGCTACTAAGTCCTTTTAAGTAAGTAGTTCGGAATTGAGTGATTTGAACTGTTATTCACAAAACACGGCCTAATTCTATGCGCCTTTATGTTGATCCAAACCTGTATGATTGGCTAGAATATAAAGCAGACATGCATGAAGATGGTTAGATTGGTCCTGGCGATCAATCGATAGATCTATATTTACATTTAGTCATTTAACAGGTGCTTTTATCCAAAGCGACTTACGAATGAACGGAATAATCCAAAGATCTACAGAATAGAATCTGGATATGGAGTGATGGGAACTATGCAGTGACCAAATATGTAACAAATCGAAGCTGTCATTACAAGCATTTAGGCATCAAATGGATTTTAAAGTCAAAAGAGAGATAAATCCTGTCAAGTGAGTTCAAACTTTTGAAAACTATTGTAGATAAACATACAAGGCAGACCGAGTAATTAGTTTCATGTGATAAATAAACAGACGGCTAATGGAGAACGACGAAGGGAAGGTAATTAACATGTTATGCAAATGTCGTTAACCACACAACCAAACCGAAGTTCTTTCAGTTGGAACGCGTCGCTCTGAGAAGTTTGGTGGTGTTTTGGCGAGTTCGTGTCTGGCAGCGAGCTGATCTCACTGCGCCTACACACCACATGCTAGCGCTCCGTCACAAACTCACACACGGCCCAAATCAGCCCACTCTCAGCGCCAAAAACAGGAAACTCCTCGCTAGTTACATGGACGGTGTTGGGAAGATACTTTGAAACGGTATCTCATAAATGAAAGTAATTCAAGCTGCCCTTTAATGATGTATTTAGCTACAGGTCAACTAAGTGTGAAATGTTTCTGGATCAGCTTTCCATGCAACCGGTCAGAATCGAGGGATAAGTTTACACAACATTTCAGTTTTAGTCTTCTAGTCAGAGTTAGCTGCTTCCACACCATCATTTCTTTCTGATTTTAGCCATAAATTATGGGTAGGGATATGGATATGGTTAGGTCTGTGGTTGTTGGATGATAATGTTGATCAAGGAACATATCTTAGTCGTTTGGTACACTGAAGACTGATGCTGAAAAACTAGCTTTGCAGTAGAGGAATATATAATATTTTTAAAATATATTGAAATAGAAAACGTAACCTAATCGTTATCATTTTTAACAATATTACTGTGTTACTGGTATGAATAGGTACGATTTTTATTACTTAAAAAAAGGACGAACATAGTTGTCAGAATGTTTTAAACAGCTTTCATTTGGTAACTTTTAGTATTAAGTACTATTTTTTATTTATTTATTTATTTATTTTAACTCAGGCACCCAAAAGTAACTAAATAACTAACTAATTAACTAAACATATACACTTTTTTCTTCATTAGATCCAATGTTGAGATTTTTAAGTTAAACCTTAAAGTCTGTCAGGCATATAATATCTTTCTGTATGAGAAATCCAAATTAAACCATGCACCATCGCAACGATACTTTGACGGCCGAAGACACAAATCAAGCGGTTTGTGTGAGAAAGTGAACAGTATTTCTATAGTTTTTTACATCTTGTACACCATCATGTCCAAATGATCTGAGATCACTTCCGACACTTTTCTGCAATATAAGAGCTGTTCGTTTTCTCAGACAAACAGCTAGTTTCCTGTCAATTTTAGTGTCAAAAGGAGTTGACAGATTGCAAAACTCGTTTTTAACAAATGCAAACTTAACAAATTTAGCTAAAACTAATGTCAAGATGTCGTTCATTGATGCAACGTGCCATTTGACCTTCCTTACGCCGATTTGATCTGAATCGTAGTCGTAGTCGGGATTCAAAATGGAGCTTTCCAACGCCTTACTGCCGTATCGCAATCCAGCTGTGTGATGCTGATGTTCAAAATCATCTGTTTTCAAGTATCCCAGCATATCAATATCGTTCTGAAGTCATAACGGTGTATTATTTGAAACTAAATTTGTGTAAAAACGACTGAAAGATGCCTTCTTTTGGAAACTGCATTGATATGTACTTATCGGTACATATTTTGTGTCTCGCTAAAAAGCGCGCCCAGGTACGTTTATTCGGTGAGACCAGGTGGCTTTCAGTGACTGCATGTCCGTCGGGAGCGTGCATACGTGTGGATTTGGTGAAATCGGGAAAGATACAAAGTAAGAGACAAAGCTCGGTCAGCGTGATGGAAAGCGTGGCGGGGAGGGGGTTTTAAAGAGGTTACGGCTGCGGTTAATCAGGAGCTGCCGGTGTAATGCGTGCCCGCTGTGAGGGCCGTCCGTGGGGGGTGAACTCCTCTGATTGCCCCTCTTTCATTAGGCTGTCAGAACACACCGGAGGACGGCCAACCTCGAGCGCAGAGGTCAAACTGCACGCGGTCGTTCATCTCCACGCACACACGGGGTCCGACGGCTCCTCTCGGCCCGTCAATAGCTGTCGTCGGCTCAACTTTATTTAGTCTCCGAACTCGTCAACCTTTTTGAGTCCGTTTGTCCTTCTCGGCTGTTCTCGCTGTATCCGTCGAACCAAATCAATCGCTCTTCTGCCTCACGCTTGTCGCTCATACGGGCCTTGAGTGACTTTTGGCTAATGCAAGAATTACCTGAGAGAGAGAATAATGTCCGTTAAATGAAGACTGAAGACACTTGTCCTCAGAGATGCAATGCCGTTAGGCTCAGAAGAAAGGAAATAGTCGTTTTCGTGTGCAGTATACAGTGTGATAGCTTCCTGTATACAGTTTTCTGTTTTTTTGTGTACCAAAACCTTTTATATACTCACCTGCCTTTTTATCGACTTTATTGTTTGTATGTAAGAACAAATGCTATAAATGAAATGAAAGACGAAACTAAGCCATTTTTTGTGGAAACCCTGATATATTTTAGCCTTAATTTAATGAATAAAGTACCCGAATCTTTTGTAACTTTAATCGTGTTAATATTTATTTCTTTTAGCACGTTCTAAAATCATTGCCGAAATACGTTTTTTTTTCATCGTTTTGATTATTTGCTAGATTTTTTCATATCGAGCCGAACATCCAGGTAAGTTTATACCAGGACGATCTCGTCTCTGTTTTATTCAAGGACAACTTAAAGGCACTAAAAAATAAATAAATAAATAAAATCATGGCGTAGTGATTTAAATGGCATTTTTAATGAGGCATAACTAACTCCCCAGTGTGATTGGCCCACCCAAACATATGCAGATAAGCTTCTTGCTTGGTTTTGTTGTTTACCCTAGATTTCGCTAATTGACCTATTGCACCATTTATCATGCAAGGATAATCAACGGGAAATTAAATCTGAAACGGGGAAGGGGCGAAACCGATATCTTTGCATAAACAATGCGGCGTGTCGTTTCTGTTTACTCGATTTAAAGGTATGAGGAAGAACGGACGGATTTCGGGCCAGATCGACGTTACGCGCCCGCGGTTGTATCCTCGGCTCTCACCCCGGCCGTTAGGATCATAAAGCGATCCGTGGACGGTCAGGTGGCATTATGATTAGTTACTATAATCAGTGAATTGGCAGAAGGTCGGTTGTTTGGATCCGTGTTTGTTGGCAGGTCGGTAATGTAGTGTGTGCTCAGCCGGTGTGTCTCCGACGGCCTTCCAGAAACAGCTTGCTCAATAATTACTGGGTCATTATTGTTCACTTCATGGCTTTGTCTGCCGTGCGCTTGATTGCAACCTCCGCTACGCCTGTCCACACCGATCTTCCCTGCAGTCCAGCTGACCCGCTGTTTAGGAAATAACTGGCCCTGACAATCTAACTGATTTTTAATTGTGTTATTCTGGCAAGCGTTTCGTATTTCATGTACTTGCTTCTGACCTCCTGTCCCTCGTAGCCGGTACAGCGAGGTACTGTTATACAGGTGTTTTATTTCATTTCCGTAGTTTTTTCTTTGTAGAATATGCCAACTTATCTGCATTTTCATCAATTGATTGCATTAAGCGGAACTTTTTGATACAGTGTATTAATTATTATATTATGTATAATGTCAGTCTACACCAATAAAGTTGTACTGTGCTGGGTTACCAAGAGAGCTAAATTCTTGAGAAGAGAGAGAGAGAAAGAATATATAAACGATATAAATTTAGGATGCTAGCTATAAAAGGAACTAATTAAAAGCCTTGGTTCATTTGTTTTTAAAATATATATATTTTTTAAATCGGCTTGAATGCATCGCAAGTATATTGTATTGCTTCCCAATTTCTATTTTTCACAAACGCCGTTTCTTTAAACGGATAAAAACAAACGAAAAGTAACAAGCATGTTTCTCGTGCAGGAAATCAACACGTCCGAACCATTAAATTCAGGAATAAAATATATTATAAATGATAAATTTAAATACTTTTACTGTATTTTAAATCGAATAAATATTATATAAAGAAGCATCCTTCAATGGAATAGCGTGACAATAAAGAACATGGGATCGATTAATATTGTGACTTCAAACTCTCAAATGCTGTAATAAACACAATATGCTTTCATTCCCAGGTGTGCTGCGAGATGATTTTACACGCGACACAAAGGGCCTCTTTCATAGCTTTCACCTGAAAGGGGGGTTTGAAAGTCGGTTTGAGGAGATCTGAAGAGAAAAGCTGAATATGTCTTCCATCTAGCGTTCTCGCCGTCTTCGCTTCAGCCGATGAGGACGAGATGCGTCAGATGTGGCATTGAATCATGCACAATATTTGATCAGAAATTGCAGGCAGTGGATTTTACTTCTTGGCAGCGGTCTCTATGAGCCTGAATGATTCCTGAAGTAGCGCGTGATCAAAGCTAGCGTGGCTCGGAGCTGAATGGAAGGCTTTTGTGCCGCGGAAGGACGTCGGTGGCGTCCGATGGAGGCCGTGGTGAATGACACTGAATCCCTTGATCAGACTCCATTTCAGCCTCATCACCTCGAGTGCCGCGCAATTTCTCCGCTCTCAAAATCGTCTCCCGGTAATAACGCCAGATCCGCTACGTTTCTGTTCGTGACGACGTGTGCCGTTGGGTGTCTTTCTGCAGTTGTGCTCAGGTGAATTTCAATCATTCGTCCGATCACGCTAAACTACGCAGTTTTTTTTTTTTTAGCGATGGCTGTTATTGATGTCGAAATGTAGGTGGTGCTCTGGGCTCTCGATGAACTTCCGCTTGATCACGGGAGAGACGTCTGTCCTCGAGAGAAATGAGGGTGTTGACATGTCCCACCCTAGTGCAAATAAACGTAAGAGATGAAGAAAGCGTGTACGTGAATGGAAATCAGGCGGAGAATCGATCTGCCTCGCGCAGGGAACGTTTCTGCATCCGTCACGCTGCTTCTTCTGGAGTTATTTTGTAAATCTTCACTACTGGACTGATGGTGGTCCCCAAGTCATTTCGAAAAAAAGTGCAATGCCGTCACATAACTTGATGCTTTTTTTTCACGCTCCTTATTGCAACATGTATTTAAAAATGTAATATGAGCAACCCGTCTTACGAAGTTTGTAACGTGACCCGTTCATAAACCGAAAAAAAGAAAGTAAGAAGCGTTAGGGACTTTATAAGGTTTTCATCAAATTTAAAGTTAAAAGAAAAGGCAATGATGAATATTAGTATTGTAGTTTTACAATTGTTTAATTGCATCAAAAGTTAAAATAATAATAATAATAACACGATAATAACACGATAATAATTAATTAGTACTACTACTACTGTTATTAAATTATTTTGACTATTATAGTGATGCATTTATTTATTGTTGTGTTTATTATTATTATTATTATTAAATATACAAGGTGTTATTTTACTATACAGTTCATAAATGTTTTTACTGCCATTTTTCCACATTTTGTATAGTCATTGAATGGGATCCATAGCAAAATAACTATCCATAACTACATGGACACTATATGGACACACTTAGCATTCAATTAAAATTAACAAATTCTGTGAAATCAAGTACCACACTGTTTTCGGCAATACAGTCCTGTCTGGATTGGAAAAGTAATCGACTTTCGAAAATCAGAGTAATTTCTGCATGTTCAATCTGGAAATGAGACCGCATAAGAAAAATGTCTGTTTTAATAATAAAAAAAAAAAATGTATAGAATTTTAGTTATTGCATAACTTGGATAATGCACTCGCGAAGCCACTTGCGGGGGCAAAATCTTCCCACATC
This sequence comes from Puntigrus tetrazona, assembly GCF_018831695.1. NCBI lineage: Eukaryota > Metazoa > Chordata > Actinopteri > Cypriniformes > Cyprinidae > Puntigrus > Puntigrus tetrazona. The sequence continues at coordinate 2,289,860 of NC_056709.1, forward strand.
TGTATCATAAAATATATGGATGAACGCATTCGCTTTATGTCACATTGGAGGGCAACAAGTCCCAGCTCTTATTAAGAGCTCGTCTTAGAGTCATCAAGTCATGTAATGTCACAGACTTTATTGCATGTTAGATTTCTCGGTTGGCTTTCCTGGCCTCTAGCTCTGTTCGCTCTTTATAGCACACATCTGCGTCGCCAACGCTTTCTGCCGTACCCTTTATGGTATTCCGGAGCGAGAATATGATCCATTTATGATACCTCGGGATATCGAGGAAAAGCCTCTGTAAGATGTGCGCAATGTTTTGGGTTGTAAAGCGACGTGAACGACAGAGACGCGGACAAAACCGGAGCTCGACACAGATAGAGGAGTTAGTCAAGCAAATGATTGAAGCTCGTGTCGCGGTCCCCTTGGATGATAACCGCCATCTCCTTCAGACGCCTTTCTTATGCTGAGGTCTCCCTCTCTTACCTGACGCATATACAGCGCTAATTAATATGGCCACTGCAGCGTGTAATTGGTCCTTTCTTATGAAACCTTGCTTTTAGTGAGGTTACTGTGGCTCACCTCGAGGTGGAAGGGGATGGAGGTGTTCTTCTTCTACGAGGTGCCCTCGTCACCTTCAATCACACTTCCGAGTGGTGAACATGTTCCTTTGGTGAGGACCACCTGATTTAATAGACGATTCCACCACATCTCTCTTTACTTGTGCAACACTGAAAGTATGGTTTACGCCAGCTTCGCTTCGTATGACTGTATGGGAACCGTATTTGAAATCGGACCAGAAGACACATGACGGGGAAAAAAAAGTTGTAGTTTCCATGTCTTTTAAATAGTATTTTCAATATAACATACTCCAATAATTATTTATTTAACTGAATGAATGATTTTTTTTTGTGTGTGTGTTTCCACCACTTTTACCAATAAAATCAAAGTCAGATTCAAGACTTTTCTCCTGAGAAAGACATTGCGGACACAATTAGCCCAAAATCGAATCGTCGTCTCAACCAGGCACTTTTGATATTCTATCTTAAGACCCAGCAACATTTACATTTCACGTACGGCATATAGCATGCGAACCGCTACGAGCGCTCTGAATTTGCCTTTGCGGCAACAGATCAGTCGTTTTACAAGCTGTGTAGTATTTTGGTATTAATGAACAAAAAAAGCGAGGCACTTGTCCGGACACGGTGCGACTGTTAGAACCGCACACATGCTCAGAGTAAGAAAGAGAGCCAGAGAAATCAAAATCAATCTGTGCATCTTTTTTGGATCCAGAAGGCCTGGCCTTTCCGCCCCTCTCCCGAGAGACATTGCCAATTCACTTTTGAGATACTTTACTTTCTCTTGCTGCTTTAATCTAATCCGTTGCAAATTTATTCACCTATCCTTCATGAAAGTGACGGAGGACGTTTTAGATGGATTGCAGTTATTTGGCTCCTTCCTGCACTTTTGTCAAAAACAATTATTATTATATTTTTTTACGATAGTACTTTTGCCATTTGAAAATGCTATGTGGCTAATACACTACTTCATTCCGCGCTGTTGTATGCTAGACGCTACTAACAAAGCGATCTGCGTGAATGATGCTCTTCGGGAAGAAAGCCTTTTTGGCTTGAGATATTTTAGACTTGGCCTACATCGAGTCATCGGAAGTAAAGACCCACGAGTTTTGTTTTACGGCGTATCGATTGTTCTTAAGTTTGATTTAATACGAATTCATTCGGATGTTCAACCAAGAAAATGGCATCTTTGAAATCCACTGTTTCCCGGAGCGCTGATTACGAGTTAATTTTTCAATCAAAAGTCTCTTGTTTATATTCGAAACTCACATTTAGTATATTTGACGAGCTCTGTGTGTTTAACAATACTTACATGCATATAAATGAAAGCCTGAAAGAATCCATTAATGATATAAAGCGATAACTTAAAATAGGAATGGACTTTCAGTTGCGGGACGGAAATCTTGTGTTTTGGATGTGTGTTTGAATAGTAATCGATGACAGTATTAGCATTTTTGGATGAACTGGCACTCTATTATGCAATATTTCTATTTTTCAAATTATTCTTCATTATTCCAATCCGTAATGTTCCTCCAAACTGAGATGAATAAATTTTCCTCTCCTGATTCAGACAAGACACGTTTTTCACCGGAGGATTTGTATTTAAGATCCACAACGGTTTGAAGTTAAAAGGCTTTAATAATGGATTTGTTGCTTACAAACATGCTTGTTTTTGCGTTACGAGATATTAATTAACGGATGGGAGTCACGCGAATTGCTCGTGCATTGTTGTGATGTTTTTATTAGCAGTTTGCGCTCTCATTTTGATGGCACCCGTTCACTGAACAAGCAATGCAATGCTGCAAAACTCATCTTCTGTACATCAAGGGTGTCCGTTTTCAGGAAATCATTTCTGTAACCAGCATCAGAACTACAAACATGCGTTTAATTTATCCTTTTAGCACAAAAACCTCGAGAAGTCCTTTAATTCCTTACTGTAAGTCAAAGGGGTTTGCGAATGTTTAGCAAACCCAGAGGAGAAACCGAACAAGAACAAAAAACGTATTTGAAATTCTGGTCCCTTTGAAATGGTTTCTTCCGAGCTTACCCTTTGAAAGCCTATGCGAAAATTCCACGCAAGAATGGCAAAGAATAGACCGCGCGGCTGGACGCGGGACCTGCTGGGTGACGTAGACGAGGTGGGTTATCTCACCCGTCTAGAGAACCGGCATAAAGCATCCAGACGGCAGCGGCAGGCAGTCACCGAGGCGCCGGCGCACGGGGAGACGTAATGCTTCCGTTGTGCCAAATAAATTCAGGGAGTGTTAAGCCTCCGCTGTGTGTGTATGCCTCTGATAAGCTGATCATAAATGGAGGGATTTATGATAGCGTATTAGGCAGCCGCATTTGTTCATTCAACTATTATTTAGGATACGAAGGAAAGGGTAGGCATAGAGCGAGGAAATCGGTTTGAAGGGTTTTTGTACGTAGAACTACAGCAGCGGGAGGTAACATTTAACAACACGGGGAACAGAAACGCGCCGGTTTATTTGAAGCTCTCTGCGTTTATGGTTAAACCGAGACGCGGGAGAGAGGAAGGGGAAGATCTCAAATGTTACAGATTTCCGTCTCAGATTTCTTAGCAGCCAGACTAAGAGTATAATCAACGTGTAATCCGCCACCTTATTACCACCTCAGGCCCGCAGGAAGTGTGTAGACTCTTTCGTTATTGATTTATTGAGCACTGCTGGGTATGGCGAGGCCGGGCCGCTTTAGGTCTGTGTCGTTTTGAGGCGTTGACGGTACAGATTGGCGTCGGCCTGCGTGAATGTGAGAGGAAGAAATGGGTGGTCGATTCGAATGATCTGAACGTATCCAAATCCTGACTGACAACAGTTGCCTTTTTTGAAACCTGATAGTTTGCAAAGCTTGTCTAATATACAGTACTGGTTGTTTTGGTATCGCCAGTTAAGGTGTGCCTCAGCTTTTTGCATGTAACAATAGTCCACAACGTAAAATTCTACTTTATTTTCAACAAAATGCACGTGAATGAATTAATGGATGAATCAAGCGATGGATGATTTTAGAACATTTAAATCTGTGTGCAAATTCATATGTGCAAATATGAATGATAAATGTGAATATAATCAGAATTAATATCGCTTCTACTATAAAAAGAGGCAGAAATGCTAAGAATGTTTCTTGAGGAGCAAATCTTGAAGGATCATGTGACACTGAAGACTGAAGATGCTAAAAATGATCTTATTTATGTTTTAATCAAACTAATGCTTCTACTCGCATCTACTTTTGATCAGTAATTATGTTATCTTGTATTGTATCGTTATTCATTTTTTTTTACATATCTATTTATTTTTTCTTACAGACACACAGTGAAAAGAGTTTTAGCATGAAATGTCACTTTAGCTAATTCTATACTTTCTGTCAATCAGCTAAAAGATTTAATACGTTTTGTCAAATCTGCAGTAGCCTTGTTATTATAACTCATCATCCATCATCTCATAAGGTACTTAGAGACATATGGTTCCTTTTAACATAAAAGCGTCGATTTTAACAGATAGAGACAAAAGAACCAGACGTGATGAAAGGAGAACTGGACTACTTTCGTAGAACACCATGGCAGATGTGACAGTGTGCGTGAATGTTATTGCTTCCTGTCTAACACTGTTAAGGTGAAAGATATTATAATTCTCTTTATTTTTTAGATGAAATGACAACTCATCCTTTTACACCTGACAAAAGAATAGCCTACTTTAGATGTCCATGTAGATTTTCTCGCCTTTGATGAGATCTCATTAAAAGAGTGTCTTAAAGCATTAACATTTTCGAGAACGTCATATTAAAGTGTTTTTTATCACACTAACAGTTGCTGCAGAAATCCATCAGCGACACTAAAAATCTCTTTTCCACATGAACACAAGGAAACACTGATGTATTAATGTAAATAAGTCAGATAGTCGCGGAACTGTAAATAATTCCAAATTCCTCTTCAGGAGGAATGATTGAATTTCTCAGTAATAGGCCTTTGTTGCTGTTCAGATAGCCCAGTTTTGTAACCTGACATGTCCCCTTCAGTGCTCTCGTCGGCTCTGACAAACGCACAATGCCAGAATTGATCCGCGTTTGCTCGGGTGGGAATGAAAGACCGCGAGTGTCGACGCAAACACATCGACGATTGTCACTCTTACACTGCGTCCTATCCAGTCAGGACACAAAAAGCTGGATGGCTGATTTTTATTTCTACGCTCAAAGTGACAATGCAAAAACCACAGCCAATCAGAGTTGGCATTCTGGATTGTTTTGTTTTTTTTGTGTTTGAGCGTTCCTATGCTTTCGCAACACACTGAACACACACAATGCGTGACATTTTTTTGTTTTTGAGTTGTGGAATATGGGATCTCAGTCCAAAAAAAATTATAAAGAAGTGTTGGTGTTAACTAAAGCAATGAACAAAACCGTGGCGATTTGAAATAAAGCTAGTATAAAAAATAAATTTTACAAGATGTCGAAGGAGATGTAGGAGATACAGTGGATGTTCCTATTGTATGTTTTGATTTGAGCTCCATAAGATGAAGCAGGTTACATTTGAACATTATCAGTGGTTCTCAAAACTGGTCCTGCAGGCACCCGAACACTGTACATTTAGCATGTCTCATTTCTCTGACACACCAGTTTCAGGTCTTGGAGTCTTTACTAATGCGCTGATGATATGAACCAGGTGCGTTTGATTAAGGAGACATGCAAAACGTACATTGCATTGCTATTTATGCAGGGTCAAAAAACTCTTGGATTTCATGAAAAAAAAAATCTTAATTTGTGTTCATAAGATGAACAAAGTTGTCACGGGGTTTAGAGAGACATAAGGGTGAGCATTTAATAACAGAATTTCATATCCTGTTTCTATCCCTTTAAGAAACATTCCTCCATTACAGTTTTTGGGACTGAGTTGAAGGTTTTTACTGTCGCTGAGATACTCTCATAACCCTTGGGGTTCGTAAACCTCATTATGAATCTTTCATCGCTTAATATTTGATAATGAGAGCCGTGTGGCTTTGACCTGCGTAATTACTGGCCGAATATTCAAGTGTCCCGAATCTGAATTGCAATCAGCCGTGCCAATGGTGCTGACAGCTCTGGTTAGGAGTGTTTTATGGTGGCAGAGGCGCACAGGCGCAGATGGCCACTAGGTCGAGGATGAGTCCCCCGTAGGGAACAGGCATGGGGCAGAGGGCCGGTCGTTAGGATGGTCAACAGCTGTTGGCGTCTTGGCACGCTGTCAGGTCGGGGCAACCTTTTGACCCCGGCCGTGCAGGGAGCATGCAAATGAGAGCGGCGGCTTCTTGCCATCTTCCACATTCGGGTTTCTGTTTTCCTCTCTTTCCTTCTGTTTGGAGATGAGGTCAGCGTGGCATAATCACTTACACATGAGAGATACGCACCCCAACAGTGAGCAGGACGGGTCACGAAACACAGATGTTGACATCCCTCCCTCTCTTTTCTCATCACCACCACCTGATTGGCCCTTCACTGAAGGATATT